>NC_135958.1:23793387-24093387 GCF_053455715.1 Rhinoraja longicauda | reverse complement strand
GCAGCAGTAGAGTTGCTGCCTTACACCGCCAGAGACCCGAGTTCGATCCTGACTGTGGGTGCTGTCTGTACAGAGTTTGTATATTTGCCCCCATGTCCCTGTTGTCTGGGATAGTGTATTGTGCAGGGATCGCTAGTCGGCATGGACTCAGTGGGCCGAAGGGCCTCTTTCCACACTATATCTCTAAACTGACCTAAACACAGCCATCTGTCACAGTACATTCTCCTGTGACTGCATGGGATTTCTCCGGGTACTCCGGTTTCCTCCTCATTATAAGATCTTGGCTGCCTCTCCCAACGTCAACTTTCCTGTCCAATCTCCATGACCGCGGAACCATTTAGGTAAGTTTAGTATAGAGATATGGTGCGGAAACAGGCCCTTCAGCCCATCGACCCCATGCCAACCAACGATCACCCGTACAATAGCACTATCCTACACACAAGGGACAATTTACAATTTTTACTGAAGTCAATTAACCTACACACCCATATACCTTTGGTGTGTGGGAGGAAACCGGAGCACCCGGAGAACCACCACGGAGAGCATGCAAACTTCACAAAGACAGTCACCGAGGTGAGGATCGAACCCGGGACTCTGAGGCACTATGAGGCAGCGGTTTCACCTGCTGCACCACTGTGCCAAACAGCGATATAAGTGAAGGACTTTGACTTCATCTGAGCCCTAAATGGTCAACCACCATTATGACACTTGCCGTTGACTTTCGATTCTCCACTCAAAGGGAACGGCCTCCCTGTGTTCATTCTCACAATTCATCTCAGTTTTACAATGAAGGAACCTTGCTTTCAGTCGATGGTTGTTGACCAATCGATTTACTTTTCCCTTTGGCACAGAGCCAGAGATTAAACTAATGATTCCTGATGGTACGTTCCTTGTCTCGATTACTACAATGAACAATACCTACTCAAGTCAAAGAAAAGAGAGGTTATTCATTCAAATTCTCTGTGCCGGGGAACTTTTAACATTGACATCCTCAGCCTGATGAATTCCTTCGAAAAGGAAGCGTCAGCCTTTTTTGATTTTCCATTGTTCATTGATTTTCACTAAATGCACATAAAGTCATTTGGGCATCTTTTCTTGGACGGTCCATTTTGACCTAATTGACATTGCCTGCTCAAACATTCTGCTTGTCCCAGCCTCTACCATCTCAATGTGTTATTCATAGGACAATAAATGTGAGAACTCAGCGGAGACAGAAGGAACTGCAGGTGCTGGAATCTTGAGCAAATCACAAAGTGCTGGAGGAACTCAAGTTCTCCATGCGACCACTTGGGTTTCCTCCGGGTGCTACAGTTTCCTCCCACATCCCAAAGACGTGCCAGTTTGTATGTTAATTGGCCTGTGTAAAACTGCTGCTGGTGTGCAGGGAGCGGATGAGAACGTGGGATAACATAGAACTAGTGTGAATGATGGTCAGTGTGGAGCCGATGGGGTGAAGGGCCTATTTCCATGTTGTATCTTGGGTCGGAAAGCTTAATTTAGTCTAGTTTAGTTTAGTTTAGAGATATAGCCTGCAAACAGGCCCTTTGGCCCACCGAGTCCTCTTCAACCAGTGATCACCCCTACACTAGTTCTATCCTACATACCAGGGACAACGTACAGAGGTCAATTCACCTACAAACCAGCACGTCTTGCCAGTTATGCCGTTTTCTTTCTACGTTCTTCTGAATACAATTCCAAAAATACTTTGTAGTAGTAATGTCCTTTTGAATGGGCTGATCTTATAATAGCCACTATCTCTGCTTTCACATGTTGATGAAGGTTCAAAGGAGAGCCAACAGGGCAATTTGCCTGAAGGCTGATTCCAACTATGATTCAAACGGCTTTGGGAAGGAAGGATTGAAATGGAAAGGGAATTGATTCAATGATTTAAGATCTTCTGAAAGAGTAGATACAGGTTGTTTCCATAGTGATGCAAGGTAAGGTATTCTTCTGCAGTCGGGAATAACACTAGTCAGGTGCAGGGTCTGCTTTACGTTTGTCATTGTTTAATTAAAGCTTTCGGCAAATCTTTGTTTTTTGCTTTGAGACTTAACAATGAGGAAAAAAGATCCTCCAAGAATGAATAGATTACTTTCAATCAAAATTAATGCATACTGCAGACAAAAAGAGCCTTATCCCATCTGCAGTTGGGCCTCACGTTAAGCCTCTGTTATTTAATGTGAGCAGAGAAATCTCCGACCGAATCCAGCCTAAGACTTTGGGAAAGTCATCTTTTGTCGCCCATACTAACGTGGAATTCAATGTGCTTATGCTTTAACATTGGAAAATTCAGTCTCAACAGCTAAGGTGAAGATGGCAAAGTTATAGAGTCTTACAGCGTGGAAACGGCCTTTGGCCCAGCTTGTTCATGCCAACCATGATGCTCCATCTAAGCTAAATTTGTCCCATTTTCCTGCATATGGCCCATATATCCTCCAAATCCTTCCTATTCCAAGTCCCTGTCCAAATTTATTTAAAATATTGCTATACCTGCTATTTAGAGAGATACATTGAAAGGGTATGTTTAGAGGGAAAAGGGCCAAAAGCAGGCAGGTGGGACTCGTGTAGATGGTGCATGTTGGTTGGCACGAGCATGTTTGGCCGAAGGGCCTGTTTCCATGCAGTATGATTCTATGACTCTACCTGCCTCAACTACTTCCTCTGGCAGTTTGTTCCATATACCCACCACCTTCTGTGTGAGAGGTATTTGCTTTTGGACAGATAATTTTGAACAGTTTTCTCTGGAACAGTGGAGGTTGTGAGCAGGCCTTTAAGAAGTATATACAATTATGAGGGGCGTAGATAGAGTAGACAATCAGACTATTTTCCCCAGGATGGAAATCTCAATACTAGAGGGCATAGCTTTAAAGAGAGAAGGCAAAATTTGACAGAGATGTGCAGGGCAGTTTTTTTTGCATAGAGGGTGGTGAGAACCTGGAGCGTGCTGCTGGAGGTGGTGGTTGACTTGATGTGATTGTGGCATTTAAGAGAAATTTGGATAAGCAAATGGATATGCAGGGAACGGCAAAATATGGATAATGCGCAGGCAGATAATAGTTGGTCTTGGCATTGTGTTTGGCACAGACACTGTGGGCCGAGGGGCCTGTTCATGTGGTGTACTGTTCTGCGTTCTATGTTCCATGTTCTATCCCCTGAACTTGACATGGGATGAGAGTGGGTTGCCAGTCTTGCCTCTTGTTAAAGGCAGCCTGGGGTGCCCAGTGATGTTGTCTATCTGGTCGGTTGCCTGAAGCTTGGCGCACTGCGGCTTTGTTATCCAGCTGCTCAGAGTGGGAGATCCTAGACAATTGGATACATCCGTTGAACCAAGTTGGTGCAGTTAAGTAAGGCAAATCAAGTCAGCGGGTTGAATCAAACATAGAGAATGGTGGGTATGTAGACTGAGCCCCAGACGAAATAGTAGAGGAGGGAGCAACAGTTAAAAGATTTTGGTCAGTTACATTGATAGGAAACTTTTCAAGGGATATGGGTCAAATGTGGGCAGGTGGGACTAGTGTAGATGGGACATCTTGGTCATCATGGGCAAATTTGGCTGTTTCCATGCTGTATGACTCCATTGGTTGGTGCATGTGAGAGGAAATGTTTTGAGGGATTTGCACCAAACACAGGAAATTGTGCTCAGTTCAGACAGGCATCTTATCTGTAGTTGGCATGCACCAGTTGGGCTGAAGGGTCTGTTTCTGTACTGCATAATTTTATGACTCTGACTCGGTGACAGCTTAATCCATCCACTCCAATTAAATTGGATTTCAAAAGCAGAATACAATGTTCTTTTGCTAACTTATTAAATATTTAGCACAAGCAACCAAGGGAAACTTTAGACACCTAAGTTTGTACAATGCAGGAGGTTATTCAAGTTCAAGTGGAATGTAGGTGCAGTAGCGTAGTAATAAAGTTATGACTAATATCCAGCTACCTGAGCTTTGACCCAGAGAAATAGGTTTCAACAATTCTACAGCAGATGGGAATTTACAGTCAAGGGAATAAATACAATGGCTTGTTTCAGGAGTGCTGAAAGGGATTGCAGATGCTGGTTTACACCGAATAGACACAAAATGTTGGAGTAACTCAGCGGGTCAGGCGGCATCGCTGGAGAAAAGGAATAGGTGACGTTTCGGGTCAGAACCCTTCTTCAGACTGAGAGTAGAGGGGATAAAGACCAGCACCAAGCAGGACCAGCAACAGATGACCAAGGAAGGGGGGAGCCCATAACGGCCGACCAAAGGCCTTCTCTGTCTGTCAGTCTGAAGAATGGTTTCGACACAAAATGTTACCTATTCCTTTTCTCCAGAGATGCTGCCTGACCCATTGAGTTACTCCAGCATTTTGTGTCCACCTTCGATTGTTTCAAGTGGTGAGTTGAATCCATATCCATCAACGTCATTGATTCTAAGTTTGCAGCAGCCAATTAATCTGCCCACCCGGACATCTTAGGTTGTGAGAAGAAGAGAAAACAGGAGAGGACACAAAGTGCTGAAGTAACTCAACGGGTCAGGTAGGTCCTCTGGAGTATATGGAAAGATGACATTGCAGATTGGGACCCTTCTTCAGGCTGATTCGAGGCAGGAAAGAAAACTAGGAGAGAGGTGAGGCAGAAAAAAGTGCAACAGGTAACAGGTGGATACAGGAGAGGGAGCGTGGACTTTGATAGGCAGATGGTTGAACTAAAGGCTAGAGATGAAAGCAAAAGTTGTGAGGCAAGATTGAGGAGTTGCAACTAATGGAGCCGGAGAACGGATGGAGGAGGAGGGAGAGGGGGAGGGGAAAAACAGGTGGGAGTCTTGCTGGGGCTCAGGGGAGGGGGGGGGGGGGGGTTGGGGAGAAGGGAATGGGGAGGAGGAGGGGTTGTTAGAGATTACCTATAATTAGAGAGTTCAATGTTCATTCCCGTTGGTTGTAAGCTACCCCAAAATATTGTTTTTTAATCAGCAGATGCTAGAAATCTGAAATAAAAACAGAAAATGATGGAAACACTCAGGAGTTTGGGCAGCAACTGTGGAAGGAGAAACAGTTCAGCTTTTACATCCAGGATACTTTCCACAGATGCTGCCTTACCTGCTGAGTGTTTCTGTTTTGTTTTATTTTTCTGACAATTGCAGAGTTTCATGTGTGAACAAGTTTTGACCAAATGAAAATTAGTATGTTTGTCAGTGTACTGTTATGAAATCAAGGAAGAGTCTACCCTGGTCAACCTCTCTTCTCCCCTCTCCCATCAGGCAAGAGGTAGAGAAGTGTGAAAACGTAAACCTCCAGTTTCAGGGACAGTTTCTTTCTGGCTGTTAGTGGGCGAGTGAACCATCCTCTCACCAACTAGAGAGTGGTCCTGAGCTCCCATCTACCCCCTTAGAGACCTTCAAACTATCTTGCACTAAATGTTATCTTGCACTGAACATTATCTTGCACTAAATGTTACACCCTTTACCCTGTATCCTTCACATTATGGACGGCTTGATTGTATTCAAGTATAGTTTTTTCGCCGACTGGATAACACGCAACAAAGAAAGCTTTTCACTTTTCACAAAATTAGAGCACATGGTATTGGGGGTAGGGTATTGACATAGATAGAGAACTGATTGGCAGACAGGAAGTAAAGAGCAGGAAATAACAGATCCTTTTCAGAATGACAGGCAGTGACTAGTGGTGTGCCGCAAGGTTAAGTGCTGGGACCCCAGTTATTTACAATATATATTAACGAATTAGGGGAATTAAATGTAATAGCTCCAAGTTTGCGGATGACACAAAGCTGGGTGGCAGTGTGAGCTGCGAGGAGGATGCAATGAGGCTGCAGGGCGACTTGGATAGGTTGGGTGAGTGGGCAGACGCATGGCAGATGCAGTATAATGTGGATAAATGCGAGGTTATCCACTTTGGTGGCAAGAACAAGAAGGCAGATTATTATCTAAATGGCGTCAGATTAGGAAAAGGGGAGGTGCAACGAGACCTGGGTGTCCTTGTGCATCAGTCACTGAAAGTAAGCATGCAGGTACAGCAGGCAGTGAAGAAAGCAAATGGCATGTTGGCCTTCATAGCGAGAGGATTTGAGTATAGAAGCAAAGAGGTCCTACTGCAGTTGTACAGGGCCCTGATGAGACCACACCTGGAGTATTGTGTGCAGTTTTGGTCCGGTAATTTGAGGAAAATCATTCTTGCTATTGAGGGAGTGCAGCGGAGGTTCACCAGGTTAACTCCCAGGATGGCGGGACTGACATATGATGAAAGAATGTGTCGTCTAGGCTTATATTCACTGGAAATTAGAAGGATGGGAGGGGATCTTACAGAAACATGTAGCATTCTTAAGGGATTGGACAGGCTAGATGCAGGAATTGGTGGTAGCCTCAAGACTGCAAACACCCGGCCATTCTGCAACTTCATAAAATCCAAGCGAAGGGGAGTCTGTGGAGTTTCACCTTTGCATATTAACAATACCATCATTTCAGCTGCAAAGGATAAAGCCGAAGCTCTTGGTCGTCAGTTTTGCTCTGTTATTACCAGAGAAAAACAATTTGATTTTCCAGATCTTGGCCCTAGTAGCATTCCAGATATTGGCGACTTGCTCATTACCAAAGAGGGAATTGAAAAGCTTTTGTCTGAATTGAATGCATATAAAGCCGTTGGCCCATATGGCATAACTGCCAGAGTTTTGAAATCATGTTCTTCAAGCATTGCTCCAATCCTCCAGATATTATTCCCGAAATCAATTTCCACTGGAGAACTACCGAGTGATTGATGTAATGCACACATCTCTCCAATTTATAAAATGAGCGACCGCTCAAATCCAGCCAATTATTGTCCGGCATCCTTGACTTCAATTGTCTGCAAACTCCTTGAACATATTATTCATGGCCGTTTTATGAGGCATTTTGAAATACACAGTATACTAGCTGACCAGCAGCATGGATTCCGCAAAGGCAGGTCATGTGAGACCCAGCTCTCTGTCCTGGTTAATGATCTGCAAACAATCCTGGATAACAGAGGGCAGGCCGATGGTATTATAATGGACTTTAGCAAGGCCTTCGACACCGTTCCCCACTGCAGGTTGATGGCTAAGCTTCACCACATTGGCATCTGAAATAACATCTACTCCAGGATTGATTCATTCCTCACCAAACGACATCAAAAGGTTGTAGTAGATGGTGAGTCATCACAACAATCTCCAGTTGAGTCCGGCGTGCCACAGGGAATGGTGTTGGGACCCTTGCTCCTCTTGATCTACATCAACGATCTGCCTGACAACCTGTCTTCGAGAGTGAGACTCTTGGCAGACGACTGTATTGTGTATCGAGAGATCAAAGCTGCTGATGATGCCAGGGCTCTTCAAAATGACATAAACAATCTTTGCAATTGGGAAACCATTTGGGAAATGGGTTTCAATTACACCAAATGCTTTTCCATGAGAGTTCCTCATGAAGTCAAGTCGATCATAAACCAGTACAAGATTGGAGACAACCTGCTTAAAGAAGTTGATCGCCACCCATACCTGGGTTGAACTTGCATCTGGCCGAGCCTGGAACAGACACATAAACCAGATTGCCACAAAAGCAAACAGAACTTTGGGCCTTCTCCGCATAAATTTATCCGGTTGTGACAAACCAACAAAGGAGGTAGCATACAAAACACTTGTCTGCCCACTGTTGGAATATTGCCAGACAATATGGGACCCTCACCAGAAAAATACCATTGACACCCTTGACAAGGTTCAGAGGCGTGCAGCACGGTTTGTTTGTGATGACTACTCAAGACAGTCAAGTGTCTCTGATATGTTAAATCGCCTTGGCTGGGGGTCGCTGGAGTCAAGACGCACCAAAGCCTACTTATGTACTGTCTACAAAGAGACTCACTTTACTCAATCCAATACCCAGAAATTTACAAGACGGTCCTCAGGTCATTTCATTTATACTAGAATTAGAGCAAACAAAAATAGCTACCTACAGTCCCTATATCCATGGATTATCCCAGCGTGGAACATCCTTCCCGACACAACCAGATGTGCACCAGCCTTGTCACGCTTCAAGTCACAGCTCGACAACTTGGACATGGATCATCTCACCAAACTTGCACACGTAAAAATCTAAATTATCTTTTTGCAACCAGTACCCACCCGAGCGAAACCTGCATGAGATAGCCCAGCTGTTGGCGGTTGTGCAGCAGAAAACAGAAACAGAAACAGAAGGAAAAATGTTCTCCGTCTTAGGGGAGTCCAGAACCAGGGGTCACAGTTTAAGAACATGGGGTAGGCCATTTAGGACTAAGATGAGGAAAAGCTTTTTCACCCAGAGAGTTGTGAACCTGTGGAATTCCCTGCCACTGAAGGCAGTGGAAGCCAATTCATTGGATGTTTTCAAGAGGAGTTAGATTTAGCTCTTAGGGCTAAAGGAATCAAGGGATATGAGGAAAAAGCAGAAACAGGGTACTGATTTTGGATGATCAGCCATGATCACATTGAATGGCGGCACTGGCTCGAATGGGCCGAATGGCCTACTCCTGCACCTATTTTTCTATGTTTCTATATACCTCGGTACCCGCGACAATAATAAACTAAACTAAACCTTGTTGCTGACTTCACTCCTGCTCTGCAGTGGGAAGGGGATGGGGGGGGGGGGGGGGGGGGGAAGGGTGGTCAAATGTTTGAGAGAAAGATGGAACAGCAATGCAGAAGCCATTCTCAGTTCTCACCTCCCATTCAACATGCTGTCAGTTCTTGCCACTGCCCCACCCATTTCACTCCTCATTAGATTTTAGATTAAGATTTAGATTTAGAGATACAGCGCGGAAACAGGCCCTTCGGCCCACCGAGTCCGCGCCACCCAGCGATCCCCGCACATTAACACTATCCTACATACACTAGGGACAATTTTTACATTTACCCAGTCAATTAACCTACATACCTGTACGTCTTTGGAGTGTGGGAGGAAACCGAAGATCTCGGAGAAAACCCACGCAGGTCACGGGGAGAACGTACAAACTCCGTACAGACGGCGCCCGTAGTCAGGATCGAACCTGAGTCTCCGGCGCTGCATTCGCTGTAAGGTAGCAACTCTACCTCTGCGCCACCGTGCCGACTGTCCTGTATTAGGGTTGCCAACTGTCCCGTATTAGCCGGGACATCCGTATCTTGGGCTAAATTTGTTTGTCCCGTACGGGACCGCCCTTATCCCATATTAGGCCCGGTGGGACGGTATAGGTCCGGACTCTGTAGGTCCTGACACTGTAGGCCCCGATGCTGTAGGTCCTGACAGTTTAGGTCCCGACAGTCTAGGTTTCCGACATTTTAGCTCCGGACAGTGTAGGTCCGGAGGCCAGGGCGCCGCCTAACGGAGATTGCATAGCAACCCGCCTCCCGGCCCGGGCGGCCGCCATTGGTGGAGCGGGAGCACGTGGTCGTTGGCTGGGTGAGGTCATGTGGGGTGCGGGGAGGTGACGTCACCTTGTCCCGTATTTGGGAGTGAGATAGTTGGCACCCCTACTCCTCATGCAATGTTTCATGTCGTACAACAGTGTCTGCACTTAGACATTACATCAAAGGTTGCAAAGACCTGTAGGACTCCGACAGGGAGTGAATGATGATGTTGAGTAGCCCTGCAAGGTTCCTCTTTTATGCGCTCACTCAATTTCCTCCTGAGACTTCCCGTTCAATCTGTTTCCATTACCCTTACAGTCAGTGTAGTTCAGATCACAAGAACCCTCTGCGTTTAAAATATACATTCTTCCCATCTTTCCTCTGGTTCTTTTACTGATTACTTTGTGCCTTTGGTTACCATCCATCCACCAGGGTAAACAGTGACTCCTTATTTAGCATTTCTTTGTGATTTGCATTCAGATTGAGGGGAAGACTGAGGACTATGCCGACAAACACTCCACCGAACATCTGCAGACGGCACAAGGACTGGATGCATCACAGCATGGGTTGGTAACTTTCAACGCCCAGAATTGAAGGAGGCCACATTGAGTGGTGGACACTGCCCAGCCCATCATGAGTACTGACCTCCTCACCATCAAAGGGATCCATCAGATGCACTGCCACAAAAAGGCAATCAATATCATCAGAGACCAACACCACCCTGGTCACCTCCCATTTTGCGACAGCCGTAAGGAGGAAGGTACAAAAGCCTGGAAACAGTGACCACCAGATTCAAAAACAGTTTCTACTCAGAACTGCTTCAGCAACTGTGATCTTTAATGAACTGAGCTTTTGGTTGTAAAAGGATAATTACCTGGCATTACTTTTATTAATTTATCGTATTATTGAATATTATATGTATATATTTGTGTGCTATTGTGTTAAAGGACTTGTTAAGCAGCACCAAGTAAGAGTTTTATTGTTCCATTGCCGGTACATATGACAATTAAATACCCTTAGCTCTTGAATCATCTTAGTTAAATCATCTCAACCTATTCAAGACCATTCCCCCAGACTTTCCACACCGATGCAGAACATATTGATAGGTGGGAAATAAGATGCAATAGTGGCAGTTAAGAGGCTAGTGGATAGGCACATGGTGACGTGAGGAAAGGAGGGATGTACACCATGTATAGGTAGAGGAGATTAGTGCAACGTCATTGTGTTTGGCGTGGTATTGTGACTTGATGGTCCTGTTCCAATGTTGAACTGTTTGACGTTCTATGATTCTATGAGTCGAGGTGTGTGATTTTGGAAAAAGACTAAGTCATAAACAATCATGCAGAGGGCAATTGCAAGGATGGCTGCTAAAGTATTGCTTGTTTAGTTTAATTTAGGTTAGAGACACAGCATGGAAACAGACCCTTTGGCCCACCAAGTCCACAGCGACCATCGATCACCTGTTCACACTAGTTATAAGCTCTTCCACTTTTTCATCTACTCCCGACACACTAGGGATAATAACATCTAAGAGGCTTTGGACTTTGGACTTCAGAGATACACAGCAGAAACAGGCCCAGCAAGTCCATGCCGACCAGCGATCACCCCGTATAGTAGCACTATCCCACACACCAGGGATAATTTACAATTTTACCAAAGCCAATTCACCTACAAATCTGTACGCCTTTGGAGTGTGGGAGGAAACTGGAGCACCTGGAGACAATCCATGCCACCACTGGGTGGACATATAATCTCCGTACAGACAGCACCCTTGGTCAGGATCGAACCCGTGCCTCTGGCTCAAAATGCAGCAACTTTACTTATGCGCCACTGTGCTGCACTTATTTTAATCTTTTATATTAATATTAATTTATTAAATCCATAAATCCAAAAAACAGCAATATAAACATTTTTAAATAACTTGAATATATTCATCATACAACTGACAACAAAAAGTCTCATATGCAATTTAAGTATGGAGCGGCAGTGATCAATGGCACTTACTCTGGGTGAACTTGGGCGGGTTGTCATTGACATCAGTCAATGTGATGGTGACAGTCGTGGTCCCAGATAGTCCTCCCATGTGGCCTCCCATATCCTTTGCTTGTATTACTACAAGATATTCCTCCCTGGCTTCTCGGTCCATGTTTGGAAGAGCAGTCCTGATAATTCCTAGTTCAGAACATAAAAAGAACAGTGTTAAAAACTGCACACAATGGTCCAAATACTGACTAACCAAAGTTTTTATAAAGCTGCATCATGACTTTCTGACTCTTATACACAATGCCCCAACCGATGAAGGCAAACATGCTGTATATGTACACCTGTACATATGAGCATTATGCCGCAGACTGCAGTGATTCACAAAGGTAATTTATCATTAACTTCTCAAGGGCATCTAAACTTAAGCAACAAATGTCGGCCTTCCCAATGACACTCTCATACTATGAATGATTTAACAGTGACAGTGATTTGCAAAAAGTAATTCATTGTTTGTAAAGTGCTTTGTGATTTCTTGAGAAGCACTATATAAATAAATAAGTACATTCTCCTGAAGTACAGTGTAAAAATAAACTTATCTTCCACACTCCCTTTCAGTTCAGCAAAACCACCTGATCTACAAACAAAGGACATTTTGAATCAGTGACATATTTTCATCATTAAATTATTAGGTTCTGATCACCATGTTACAGGAAAGATGTTATCAAGTTGGAAACGGTGCAGAAAAGATTTATGAGGATGATGTCAGAACCCGAGGACCTGAGCTAGAAGGAGAGGTTGAGCAGTCCGGGACTTTATTCCTTGGAGGGCAGGAGGATGAGGAGTGATCTTACAGAGGTGTATACAATCATGACGGGAATAGATCAGGTAAATGCACAGAATCTCTTGCCCAGAGTTGGGGAATCAAAGCCAGAGGACATAGGTTTAAGATGAGGGGCAAAGATTTAATAGAAACATGAGAAGCAAATTTTTTACACAAAGGGTGGTGGGTGCAAAGAACAAGCTGCCAGAGGAGGTAGTTAAGACAGGTACTATTGCAGCATTTAAGAAACATTTAGACAGTAACATGGATAGGATAGGTTTAGAGGGATATGGGCCAAACACAGGCAGGTCGGACTAGTGTAGATGCATGTTGGTCAGTATGGGGAAGTTGGGCTGAAGGGCCTGTTTCCATGCTGTATGACTCAATGACTCTTTACCTGTGGACCTCTCAAAGAGTTAGATCCGGTGAAAGATAAAGAAACACATGTAATGTTTAAGAACCTCAAATCGGGCACGGCATTTGAAGAATATAACAAAATCAGAAAATAATTTGAACAAGGAAATAGGAGGACCAAAATGTGCTGTAATATTCTTGGCAAGAATAATAAGAAGGATCCCAAGGAGTTTTAGACATATGTTAGGAGCAAAAGGACAGATAGGTAGGTCTTGGGTGGCTGAGTTATAGAGGTGTACAAAATCATGAGGGGAATAGAGTTAATGCACAGAGTTTTTCACCTGGGATAGGAGAATCAAAACAAGCAGACATATGGTTAAAGTAAGGATAAAGTAAGATTTAATAGGAACCTGTGGAGCAACTTTTACATGCAGGTATATGAAACGAGCTGCCAGAGAAGGTAGTTGATGCAGGTACTATAAGAACATTTAAAAGATATTTGGACATGTACCCGAATAGGAAAGGTTAGTGGGATATGGGCCAAAAGCGGGCAAATGGGACTTGCTCAGATGGGCCATCTTAGTTTAAAGGTACAGCACTGAAACAGGCACTTTGGCCCACTGAGTCCTTGAAGACTGTCAATCACCCATTCACACTAGTTCTACATTATCCCACTTTCTCATCCACTCCCTGAACACCAGGCACAATTTTACGGAGGCCAATCAACCTACAAACTGCAACTGGAGCACCCAGAAGAAACTCACGCAGTCACAGGGAGAACATGCAAACTCCACACAGAGAGAACCCAAGATCAGGGTCTCTGGCGCTTTGAGGCAGCAGCTCCACTCGCTGCACCTCTGTCCTGCCTCTTTAAAGTAATTCCTTAAAAAAGTAGTTATTTGACCAAACCTTATGATCTCTCATCCTACCCTTCACTATGTGGCCCAGAGGTATTCTATTTATTTGATAATGCTCCTGTAAAGCTTTGCTACCTTAAAGTCACCACATCAATGAAAATTCCTGTGGCTTGTGACTGATATGAAATAATGACTCTGACTTCAATAGCACCTTTCATGATATTTCCAAGACATTTTACACCCAGTGAAATAATTTTTAACTAATAAGGTAGGATATACCTTAAGGTCGGATCAGTCTGAGGAAGGGTCCTGATGTAAAATGTTACCTTAGTATAGGTTTGATTTATTGTCACGCGTACCAAGGTAAGAAATACTATAAAAGGGAAAAAAGTGCTGGAGTAACTCAGCGGGTCAGGGAGCATCTCTGGAGAACAAATATAGGCTTTTCGCTGATCAGGTAGCATGCAACAAAAGGGTTTTTTAATGTACTTCGTGACAATAAATTGAAACTAAACTAAGGTAACGTTTCAGGTCGGGACCCTTCCTCAGTCTGATCCTATCCACCTATCCTCGTTCGTCAGAGATGCTGCCATGACCTGTTGCGTTACTCCAGCATTTAGTCTCCCTTGGTGTAAACCAACCTGCTGATCCTTGTTTCTACACTAGGAAATACTGCCGCTCACTAGGACAGTAAGCTCCAACGCAGAGCAATGTGATAATAATCAATGATAGTGATGCTCATTGAGGTGCAATCTGGGATAAATTCCTGACCCTTCTCCAAAACAGGTCCTTTAAGGTCAACTTGACAAAGCAGGTTTTATACCTCACGGGGAAAATGGTGTTTCCAACAGCACAATTCATGATCTTGAGATGCAAGTGCTGAGCTCCCTGAAATTCAGGAGGCCGGGAGGATGCACATGACGGGCAAGGAGCAAGGCTCGTAGGACCGGGGTCTGGCTTACCGCGCTCTCGAGATCGGCTGAGGGAGGCGTCCCCGGGGAATAAAGGTGGACGGGTGAGGAGAGGAACATGGTGTGCAAGGAAGGAGATGGCTGGACGCCCGCAGCAGCCTGGGACTTCTCTGGAACAGGCACCGCTCATGAGAAGTAGAGAGTGGACTTTGAAAATGGCACCTTTTGTGTTGGGACCTTCTTCAGACTGAAGGATCTCGACCTGGAATGTTACCTATCCATGTTCTCCAGAGATGCTGTCAGACCCCCTTAGTTAATCTAGCACTTTGTTTCTTTTCCAGTGTTCCATACAATTTTGATAGCTGCTCAACAGGAAGGGCATGGTGGCAGTAGTTTGGTTTAGTTTAGAGAGTTTAGTGTGGGAGAAAGCTGGAGCACCTGGAGAAAACCCACGAGGTAACAGGGAGAATGTACAAAACTCCGTACAGACAGTGACGTAGGATTAAACCTGGGTCTCTGGCACTGTGATGCAGCAGTTTTACACTTTGCCACCATGAGAACATAGAAAGCTGAGGGGTGACCGTACAGAGGTTTATAAAAGTATGAGGGACATAGATAGGATGGATAGTCAGAATCTCTCTTTCCCAAGGTATGGAGGTACAGAATTAGAGGACACTGAGTTAAGGAGAGAGGGGAGAAATTTGAATAAGGTCTAAGGACAATATAATTTGATAGTTTAATTGCTTCAGTGTAGCTTTTCACTCATAAGGTCAGAAGGAATAGGAGTAGAATTATGCCATTCGGCCCATCGACTCTACGCCATTCAATCATAGCTGATCTATCTCTCCCTACTAACCCCATTCTCCTGCCTTCTCCCCATAACCTCTGACACCTGGTGGTGAATGTCCAAAATAAGCTGTGAATGGAGATGGAAGAATGAGATTCAATTGTGATGTTTATAAAAGTGTATGGTGGAGCCTGGATAGACAAGGCGTAGGGAAATAGGCCTAATGTAGGCAAATAGGATTAGCATGGACAAGTGTCACAGTCAACATGACTGAGATAGGGTGTGATGGCACATTTATGTGCAGTACTAATACATGATTTTATAAATTACATGGTTACCACGAATTATCCGGCTACCGATGGTCCGGCACCTTCTTTAATCCGGACAAAATTACAAGAGCGCACTTAAAATCCCCTCCCGGAAATCCCCCAAAAAACATGGCACCTAGTGAGGCGGCCGATCTCTACCTCGTAGGGACTTCTACAACAATTGGAAGGTCGAATTTGCCACCTGCGGCCAGGGCTCTGGAACTCTGGCCCAGCCAGAGCCGGCAGATCCGCCCGCATAACCAACTTCCGAGGCCCACTTTGCAGGCTGGTATCTGGGCCTCTAAGCGGCCTAGGCGGACCATTACCCTTGGACTCCTCTCGGAAGCCATGACCTCTATTGGTCCGGCAATCCAGAAAGGCTCTGGATCCACGGGTGCCGGAAAATCGGCCTGTGTAGCAAATTTTGTACTCTGGAACAGACGAACTTATATCTTTCCAACACAGAGGTAGGAATGCTACTAACCAAGTCTGAAGAAGGATCTGAAGAAGGGTCTCGACCCGAAACATCACCTATTCCTTTTCTGCCTGACCTGTGGTTACTCCAGCATTTTGTGTCCATCTACCAACAAGTCACAGTTTGCCCAAACTATAATAGTTTTCCCTAATGATCGAATAGTCTACTTGAAGAGAGATAAATTGGTTATTGAGATGTGGGTGCACGCTATAATTTGATAGTTTAATTGCTTCAGTGTAGCTTTTCTATCGGTAGCACTTCTAGTAATTACTCTGAGCCATAACAATGAGCTAAACAGAATGGCATCTTAGTGCATCAAATCTCTCCTGCTAAGATCCAAAATCAAAAGGAGACTGACCCCATCTGAAGAAAAACGATGCACTTTACTGGTCAAATTATTTATAAACCAAAGCAGTGATGTATTAATAGAAAAAGTAGATTATGTATATAAGTATTCTCTGCTATAAAAGATGTTTCTATTTGATATAAGCAATGCATTTCTTCGGGGAATGGAATGCAAATCCTGACCTCTTCTGAAATACCTTGACACAGAATTATACAACTCAAAGAATTTTTGATGACACTAAATTGTTCATCTATTAGCGAGAAAGAAGCAGTAATTTATTTAGCGTTTTCACACAAGAATGGTTTTGCATTCATGGAGATTTTTTTCCCCTTAGTATGTTCAACATGGTTTATTTATAACAATATGGAACAAAACTCATTCGTATTGTAATGCGCACGTAAATAACAGTTACCCAAGCTTCCTGTTTCAATATCTTTTTATTCTATTTCTCTCCACAAGCCAGAACAGTAGTTTAGGTTTATTGTTCAGTTTAGAGACACAGTGCTGAAACAGGTCCTGCGGCCCACCGAGTCCTACAAACACTAGGGACAATTTACAATTTTACCAAGCCAATTCGCCTACAAACCTGGACTCTGGAACGGACTTGATTCTATATCTTTCCAACACAGAGGTAGGAATGCTACCATCCAAGTCTGAAGAAGGGTCTGAAGAAGGGTCTCGACCCGAAACATCACCTGTTTCTTTTCTCCAGTTGCTGCTTGAGACGCTGTTACTCCAGAGACAATATGTTATTGTCCATGTTATATGCAGATACCGAGCTACAGTGAAAAGAGTGTAGGAAGGAACTGCAGATGTTGGTTTATACTGGATAGACACAAAGTGCTGGAGTAACTAAATGGGTCAGGCAACATCTCTGAAGAAAAGGAATAGGTGTTGTTTCATGTTGGAACCTTTCTTCAGACTGAAAATAGAGGGGTGGGGGGGGGGGGGAGGGGGTGGGGGGGGGGGAGGATTGGAAGTAGGAAAAGGCCAGAACAAAGCTGGGCTGAGAACAGGTGACCGAGGAAGGTTGGAGCCCATAACGGCCCATTGTTGGCTGAGGAAGAGATGATAATGAAGGGATACAAGGATGCGAACAGTGGAACTAGTAGGACAACTAGGATGGGGGAGGGGGGGGGGGGGAGTGAGAGGGAATGCAGGGGTTACTTGAAATTAGAGAAATCAATGCTCATACCACTGGGTTGATGTACAGAAAGGTCAGTACGGGAATGGGAAGGGGAGTTAAAATGCTTGGCAACTGGGAGTTTGCGTTGATTGGGAAGGCGAACTGAGAGTAAGCGTTACTCTGTGTGCTATCCAAATAGATCAGATATACAATGCATGGACATAATCAGTTCGAACTCAAATACAATTGTTGGAATAAATTAGAAGATACTGAGTACAGAATATAGTTCTCGGCATTGTAGCACATCAGTTCCACGGACAAAGTCCAATGACCGCAATGGGGCAGAGGTGTTTTGGGCAGTACCCAAGCTTATAGAAGAACCGTTCAGAAGTCTGATAACAGAGGGGAAGAAGCTGTTCCTGAGTATGGTGGTGCGCGCTTTCAGGCTTATGTATCCTAAGCCGGGCATAGGGAGGGAGAAGAAAAAGGAAATACTAGGTGGGACAAATCTTTGATTATGTCAGCTGCTTTTCTGAAGCAGCATGTAGATGGAGTCTATAGTGGGGTGTCTGATCTGTGTGATGGTCGGAGTTACATCTACAACTCTCTGCAATTTCATGTGATCTTGTTCCCAAACCAGGCTATGATGCAACCCAACAGTAGGCTTTCTACATTGCTCTATCTATTGTACTCGAGTTTGACTTGATTGCATTCATGTACAGTATTATCTGACCTGATTGGATACAATGCAAACAATTCTCTTTACTGTACCTCAGTACACATAGAGTCATAGAGTCAAAGAATGATCCAGTGTGGAAACAGGCCCTTCGGCCCAACTTGCCCACACCGGCCAACATGTCCCAGCTACACTAGTCCCACCTGCCCGCGTTTGGTCCATATCCCACCAAACCTGTCCTATCCATGTACCTGTCTAAATATTTCTTAGATGTTGGGATAGTCCCTGCCTCAACTGCGTCCTCTGGCAGCTTATTCCATACACCCACCACCCTTTCTGTGAAAAGGTTACCCCTCAGATTCCTATTATTCCTATTCCTATTCCTACACATGGAAATAATAAACCTTAACTTAAACCATGCTGTATCTTTCAACTAATTTAATACCAATCCTCAACTAAACCTCCTATTAATCAACAACACTCTCCATAGACATCTTTACTGCTGCAATGCTTCATGCTCCAGCATTAATTTCCCTCCTGCTTTTTGTTTTATGTTAACCACTTTATGTGGTTTGATACCTGTTAAATGGTATTTTTAATATTGACAAAGTAATGATTATGATTAAAAACCATAGCGCAAGATTTTATCAGATTCACTAAAAATCACACTAGGAAGAAATTAGTATCACTGGTGCCCCAATGAGTTGCTGCCTGTATGCCCAAGGAATAAAAATCTCTATTATCAAAACATGTTTTTACAATTTCAATGTATCTATGTAGTTCTTTTTATCTTGCTGTTTACAATTTCTGATCTATCCAAGACATCTGAAAGTGTTCCTGAGCACATCAATGTCCCATGCTCAAAACCGCCGTATCATTAATCCTTGGCTGACTTGCAAACTAAACCAAATAACAATCTTCCTGGGCCTCAAGAGATCACAAATGCATCCAGATCTGAAGTAAAAAGACAGTGATCTATGCCACTGAGCTCCCCAAAGCAGCATCTCTCCTGCACTTACAAAGTTTCTGTAAGAAATTTGGAGTCATGTGAATTTATCTCAACAATGGAAATTCTGAAATACAGCTTCTTACATCCTGATCCAACATTGCCAGACTACTCCCTTTCAAAGTTTAGAGTTCAGTGATGCAGGGACTGAATCCCACCGGGTCCATGCTGATCATCGATATACACTAGTTCTATGTTATACCCTGTTCACATCTTATACACTAGGGCCAATTTAGAAAGACCAATTAATCTACAAACATGCACGTCGTTGGAATGTGGGAGGATCTCTTTCGCCGTTTTGTTTATAGTTTAGTTTAGGTTAGTTTAGAGGTACAGTGTGGAAACAGGCCCTTTGGCCTATCGAGTCCATGCTGACCTCACACACTAACACTATCCTACACACACTAGGGACAATCTACAATTTTACCAAAGCCAATTAACAAACAAACCTGTACATCATTGGAATGTGCGATCAAAACAGACCTCCCGAAAAAACCTCACGCAGGTCATGGAGAGAATGTACAAACTCCGTACAGGCAGCACCCGTAGTCAGAATCAAACCCTGGTCTCTGGCGCTGTGAGAAATCAGCTCTACCAATGCGCTACAGTGCAGCACTGTGTATCCTCTAGGATAAAGTGTCACGTTGCATTAGCTTAGTTTGCATATAGTATTCCAATGAGGGGTTTAATCCTCTGGGAAAACTTTGACCGCAACTGTCAACCATACTCCAGAGGACATATGTTTAAGGTAAGGGGAGAAAGATTTAATAGGAACCTGAGGGGCAACCTTTTTGCACAAAGGGTGGTAGGTGTATGGAACGAGTTGCTGGAGGAGGTAGGTGAACCTGATTCTTTTGCAAGGCTCAAAAAAAAACATTTGGACAGGTTTTGAGGGATATGGGCAAAATGCAGCCAAGTAGCTCGACTTAATAACCAAACGTCTGTAGGAAAATAACTGCAGATGCTGGTACAAATCGAAGGTATCACAAAATGCTGGAGTAACTCAGCAGGTCAGGCAGCATCTAGGAGAGAGGGAATGGGTGGCGTTTTGGGTCGAGACCCGAAACGTCACCCATTCCCTCTCTCCTACATGCTGCCTGACCTGCTGAGTTACTCCAACATTTTGTGATACCAAAAGTCTGTAGCCTCTTTTTACTCTGGTACTTTATTTTCACATGTTTAAATTACAATGTTATATTTTTAATTGTCTGCTGTATATTGCGTTTTTACCATTTACGAGCAAAGCACCAAGTCAAATTCCTTGTATGTATATACATACTTGGCCATTAAATTTATTCTGATTCTTCTGATTCTGATTTTGACTCTATGACTCTATGACTATGCACCGTGATCAAGATAGATCAATGTTTTAATCTCCATAGAGCTACTTCATAAACCATAGAACATAGAACAGAACAGGGACAGGACCTTCTGTCCACAAAGCTTGTGCCCAACACAATGCCAAGTATGTGACCAATGGTAAACCTCTTCTGCACCATCTCCAAACTGTCCACATCCTCCCTGGTGACTAGAACAGTGCACAATACTCCAAATGGGCAATACTCTAACTAAAACTCCAGTGTACAGTACTCTAACTAAATTCCTATAAAGCAGACACTCGTCCTCAATCCCCTGACCTATGATAGCACGCATACCATGTGCCTTCTTTACCATTCTATCTGCTTGTGTTGCCACTTTTGGGGAGGTTCGGACTTGAACCCCAAGATACCTCTGTACATTAATGCTATTAACTATCTGTACGGAGTCTGCACGTTCTGCCCGTGACCTTGTGGGTTTTCTCCGGGTGCTCAGGTTTCCTCCCACATTCCAAAGACGTGCCGGTTTGAAGGTTAATTGGCTTCTGTAAATTGTCCCTATTGTGGAGGATAGAACTAGTGTATGGAGTGATCGTAGGTTGTATGGCGTGGACCTGGTGGGCTGAAGGGCCCGTTTCCATGCCGTATCGCTGAAATCAAAACTAAAATAAAACGGCATAAACTGCCTACTTTTCCTTTACATTCGACCCCCTAAAATGCCATGCTGCACACATGCTCTGATTAAACTCCATCTGCCATTTCTCTGCCCATATCTATAATTGATCAATATCCTACTGTATCCTTTGACAGCCTTCCTCATTGTCCTTACATCAAATCTTACTTTGACATTTTGATCTTGCTCACCTCTTCTAACATATATTGCTGTATACTACAGCAAAATTGTGTATTGGTTGCTATTCTTACATTGAATATCGGCATAGCATGATCTGTGACACATAACAGCGACCATAATAACAAGATGACCTTTTGAGCTCTTTTTATTCCTCCTTGTTAAAACTCTTCTCCATCTATTTTATTCTTCTGACATCTTCTAACCTTGCCAATCTTTAAATAGAAGATATCACAAATATCTATCATCCCCTTTATTGCAGTTCCTGGTATCATAGAATAGACAGAGTTGAGTTTTGATCCTTTGAATATCAGCTCAGAATTTTGCCAATAATCTATTCTGTCATTCAGCTGATAGATTCCTTTATAAACTGTTTGAACTTGCAGTTTACTCGTGATGGTATAAATGCGGCCCTATAACATGTAAACACACAGCCAAATGCAAATCCAAATCCAAAGTGTCGAATGCTTGAATAATTTATGTGTTTGAACCTATTTCACAAATAACGTGAATTCTTTGCAAGTAGAATCTTCTGTGTCAATGTAACACCTTTAATAGTTCTTGCAGATATTAAACTGCAACGGCTGTTAGCTTAGCTAATCCTTTATGACCCCACTCCTTAGTTTAGTTTAGAGGTACAATGTGGAAACAGGCCCTTCGGCTAACCAAGTCCACGCCGACCATTGATCACCTGTACACTGGTTTTATGTCATCCCACTTTTGCATCCACTCCCTACACAATAGGGGCAATTTACAGAAGCCATTTAACCTACAAAACTGTACATCTTTATAATGTGGGAAGAAACCGGAGCACCCACAGAAAACCCAGGTCTCTGGCACTGTGAGGCAGCAGAGCTACCACTGCCCCACTGTGTCATCCACGCCTGGCAGGCATTGATGAATGAGTCTGAAGAAAGGTCTCAACCTGAAACGTCACCTATTCCTTTTGTCCAGAGATGCTGCCTGACCGGCTGAGTTGCTCCAGCATTTTGTGTCTTCCCTGGCAGACATTTCTCAGTTGCAGAGTTTGTCAATAGAGGAGATTGAGAGGACACCTGATTGAAGTATATAAAGTTACGAGAAGCATAGATGGGATAGACAGCCAGAGACTTTCTCCCAAGGAAGGAAACGCCAAATACTAGATGGTATAGCTTTAAGGAGAGAGGGGAAAAACTTAAAGGTGATATGTGGGACAAGTTTTTCACATCAAGAGTATTGCGTGCCTGGAACATGCTGTCTGGGGTGGTCTTATAGGCAGATATGGTAGGGCATTTAAACGGCTTTTTGATAAACATGTGGATATGCAGGGAATTGAAGCGTATAGATAATGAACAAGCAGAGGAAAGTAGTGTAACTTGGTACCATGTCATTGTGGGTTAAAATAATTGTTCATATGCTTTGGAGACACAATGAACTGCAGATGCTGGTTATTAAAAGAGACACAAAGCGATGAAGTAACTTAATGGGTCAGGTAACATCTCTGGAGAAGATGATAGATGACATTTTGGGTTGGGCCCTTCGTCAGACTTATTGTGTGGGGGAAGAAAGCTAGAAGAAAGATGAGGATGAGACAAGGCCTGGTAAGTGATAGGTGGGTACTGGTGAGGGCAGTTTTTGATAAGTAGATGGTTGGACAAAAGCTAGAGCTGAAAAGATAAAAAGAGTTAGGTAAGGATAGAGAAGGTGAAAATTGTGAATCTAGAGGAAGGAAAGCTGCAAAAGCAGAAAATTAGATGCTGTTCCTCCAGTTTGTGTGTGGCCACACTGGCAATTGAGGATGCACATGTCAGAAAGGTCACTATGGGAATGGGACAGCGAGTTTAAACAGTTAGCAACCAGGTGATCCAGTTCTGTACTGTTCTATGTTCACAAAGGATGGTGAATTTATGTATTGAGCTGCCTGAAGGGGTAGTTGAGACAGGTACTATCGCAACGTTTAACAAGCATTTAGATAAGTGCATGGATAGGATAGGTTTAGAGGGATATAGGCCAAACACAGGCAGGTGGGACTAGTGTAGATTGGGCATGTTGGGCGGTGTGAATGGTGGGCCGAAGGGCCTGTATCAATGCTGTATGCTGTATGCTTTCTATGACTCAATTAGTCTATCACATGGCCATAGTAGGGTCCCCAGTTTTGGGCAACCAAATCAGATTACAGTGAACTTTATGGCAAAGGTTACCAGGCAAGTAAATTTCCCACCTATAGTCACCACACCTTCAGATGCTCAGATCCTAGGCTCTGGCCTCTAACTTTGTATCCTTTCCATTTCTCTCTGTCTCCTCCTCTTAGCTACTAAGGCAACACATTGGTGCAGCAGTAGAGTTGTTGCCTCACAGCGCCAGAGACCCGAGTTCGATCCTGACTATGGGTGCTGCCTGTACAGAGTTTATACGTTCTCCCTGTGACTGTGTGGGTTTTCTCTGGGTGCTCCAGTTTCTTCCCACACTCCAAAGACATTTTGGTTTGTAGGTTAATTGGCTTCAGTAAAATTGTAAATTGTCCCTAGTAGGATAGTGCTAGAGTATGGGCTGATCGCTGGTTGGCACGGACTTGGTGGGCTGAAGGGCCAAAGGGCCTGTTTCCACACTGTATCTATGAATCACGTCTACTCAATGAAATAAAACTCTCTGGCCGATCTTTACATCTATTCTCATAATCCCTTACAAGGACTTGTGTTAATAACATGCATGAGAAGAGCTTGGAGATGCTTTACAGCGTGAAGAGGTGTGACATCAATATGCTACTGTTAACTCCAGGGACCCTGGGTTGCTTTCCAAGCTAAAGGTGTAATCTGCAAACCCACCAGGGAAATCTGTTGTTTCATTCCAACAAATGGAGGAATGAAAAAAAAAGATGAATATCTGAAAAGACATACATATTTATATCCAATAGCAATAGGTTTACGCCACATGCACGTAGTGATTGTTTTCTTAGCTTCTCTCTGAAGAGAGTTTGTTGTGTTGCAACACACAGTGTGAACCATTAACAAGCTGCCCTGACCAATTCCTAAAACCATAATCGCTGCACAACCCTAATCCTACCTCAGCAGTGAAAGATACCAATCACCTCTTACACTACCATGGATTTATTTTCTAAATGTGTTTAGGACTAATGTCTTGTTTTATGCACTGCTTCTTTGTTTTCACTTTCTTGTAAAATGTATGTATCATTTATGTGGAATTTATGTTTCCAAGTGTTGATCTGAGGCTCCATAACGGTGATTCTGCTGCAAGCAAGATTTTCATTATACTTGGACCACTGCGTTCAGTTTTGGTCACCGTGTTATAGGAAGGATGTTATTAAGTTGGAAATAGTGCAGCCAAGATTTATGAGGATGTTGCCAGGACTTGAGGGGCTGAGCTGTCGGGAGAGGTTGGGTTGGCTAGGGCTTTGTTCCTTTGAGAGCAGGAGGCAGAGGGGTGATCTTAAGAGATGTATAGAATCGTGAGGATTCTTTTCAGATATTCACGTATCTTAAGGATAACGGAGTCAGGGGGTATGGGGAGAAGGCAGGAACGGGGTACTGATTGAGAATGATCAGCCATGATCACATTGAATGGCGGTGCTGGCTCGAAGGGCCGAATGACCTCCTCCTGCACCTCTTGTCTATTGTCTATTGTCTATTGTGAGAGGAACAAATAGGGTGAAAGCGCAGAGTTTTTACTGCATAGGGGAATCAAAAACAAGAATATACCTATATACCTAAGACATATACCATTCACCTATACCTGTGGATACGACAATGAATGTGACCTGACTGGACTCAACCTGTCCAAATCATATCAGTGTCCCCTACGACTCTCCTATATGTTGTCTGAAACCCTGCAATCTCTTGGGACTTCAATGCTTAGGTCCAAGATAACATTGGTTAGCAAGATCGGACATTCACATCCAGCAAAGGGAAATTCAGGGCAGTAGAGTTCACAGTGAGTGAAGATGGTGTATGGACGGATGCAGGAAATCCAGCGGCTTAATCTCCTCAGGATTTCTACATAGTGGCCCAACTAAACAAAACCAAAAGGGAACGACTATTTTAGCTAGTATTGTCAATTAGAAACTGTGCAAAACTGGTCACTTTTTTAAGGATTACTGTTGATACAGAACTGGCCATTAAGAAACAGCGAAAGTTAAGAAGAAATACGATTTGCCGCACTCAGTCCATGTTCCAGAACTTGGATATATAGGTCTGGCAGGCACTGCCTGCTCCCTGTCTGGGGACGCCCAACCTAAATCAAGTCAAGTTAATGGATACGTAAGGAACTGCGGATGCTGGTTTACAAACAAAACAACAAACAGCTGGAGTAACGCAGCCGTATGCATTTCTGGACCACGTGGATAGGTGACATTTTGGGTCAGGACACTTTTTTCTTACGGAGGTGCAGGGAGGAGAAAGCTGGTAGAGACATAGGGAAGTCAAGGTAATTCAAGTCAAATTTATTGCCATATGCTAAAGTACGGTGAGGTACAGGCCAAATGAAAATGTTGCTTGTAGCGGCAGCACAGGCACATAGACTGACACTAAAACACTCTAAAATATAAATCATACCTAAATTATATACGAATGACATGTAAAAGTCTGCAAGAAAGTTTAAAAATAAAAGAAAAGTGTTCAACAAAAGACATTTGTGCAAATTTAAAAAATATATATAAACAAGTCCAAGTGTGGGTCTAACTCAGCAGGTCAGGCAGCATCTCTGGTGAACATAGATCAGGACCCTTCTTCAAACTCAGTCTTCCAGTCCAAAGAAGGGCAGAGCAAGGGTGCAACGGCAGAGTTAAAACCTTACAGTGCCAGAGACCCGGGTTTGAATCTGACTACGGGTGCTGTCTGTACAGAGTTTGTATGTTCTCCCAGTGACCGTGTGTGGTTTCTCTGGGTGCTCCTGTTTCCTCCCTCAAATTCCAAAAATGTGCAGGTCTGTAGGTTAATTGGCCTCTATAAATTGTCCCTAGTGTGTAAGATAGAACTAGTGCGGGGAGATCGCTGGTCGGAATGGACTCTCTGGGCCAAAGCACCTGTTTCCACGCTATATCTCTAAATTTTAAAGCCCAAAGTTTAAAGAGTCTCGACCCAAAATGTCAACCATCCATGTTCTCCAGAGATGCTGACTGACTCATTGAGTTACTCCAACACTTTGTGTCTTTTGTGGTAAACCAGCACCTGAAGTTCCTTTGTCTCCAAGGTCTATATTGTTCTGTTGTCATATGAATTTGCCAATCCACGGAATATTTAGGATGTGAGGCAACCATCGAACAACTGTGTCAGCCATACAGAATACATTGAAACTTATCGAATAGTGAAAGACCTGGAAAGAGTGGATGTGGAGAGGATGTTTCACTAGTGAGAGAGTCTAGGACCAGAGGACACAGCCACAGAATAAAATAACAAACACTTAGAAAGGAAATTAGGAAGAATTTCTTTAGTCAGTGGGTGGTGAATCTGTGGAATTCATTGCCACAGAAGGCAGCAGAGGTGAAGTCAATGGATATTTTTAAGGCAGAGATTGACACATTCTTGATTATTATGGGCACCAGGAGTTATGGGAGAATAGGGTTGAAAGGGAAAGTTAGATCAACCATGATTGAATGGCGGAGTTGACTTGATGGGCCGAATGGCCTAATTCTGCTCCTATAACTTATGAACTTATGAACTTATAAAACCTCAGATGAGGAAGGAACACAGAGACAGTGAATCGTAGACTTGGTTATGGTCACCTACCGGTGTGTGGCTCAATAGAAAAATACGGTTGCCCTTCCAGGATGCTGTAGACCAGTTTTGCGCTGTTTCCATACACAGGGTCATCAGCATCTGTAGCTGTTATCCCCAGGACAGAAGTTCCTACAGGAATGCAAGAACAGAACAAAGTTTAAAATCATAAAAAAACATAATCCGTCTCAGCAATGGTTGTATGTATGTTCAGTAGTGCAGTAATGCTGCTAAAAGTAAGGATTTCATTGCTCCACTTTGGGTCATCTGACAATAAGACACTATTGACTCTTGGCTTGACTCCTGAGTAATGGTCTAGACACAAGGAACTGCAGATGTTGGTTTACTAACAAAGGACATAAATGCTGGAGTAACTCAGCAGATCGGGCGATATCTCTGCAGAACATGGATAGGTGATGTTTCAGTCCTAAGAAGGGTCCCGACCCAAAACGTCACCTGTCTGTTCTCCAGAGATGCGGCCTGACCCTTGAGTTACTCCAGCATTTTGTGTCGTTCCTTTTCGGTAATTCTCTATCACCTGTGCCCCTAAGGATTTCCGAATAATCAGATGCCAGATTATTGAGGCATTATTACAACAACCAGTGTTTATTTTGTGATGGTACATCACACCAACACCTCTAAAAAGCAAAAAAATAGATTTTCAATTAAAACAAAAGTGAGATTACAAAAAGATTGCTAACCGAAGGTATTTATTCACAAAATGCTGGAGTAACTCAGCAGGTCAGGCAGCATCTCAGGAGAGAAGGAATGGGTGATGTTTCGGGTCGAGACCCTTCTTCAGACTGCTAACAGATTGCTAACAGTCACAAAATAAAATGCATCAATTAAATTAGACGGTCAGGTCCTTAAACAACTTATAGGATGGTGTTCCTATATTTGTATTTACACAAATAATAAAGAATAAAGAAGAAACTTCGCCCAACACGTCATCTATCCATGTTCACCAGAGCCTGGCGTCTGGAGTTACTCTTTGTGCCATTTAAACCAGCGTCTACTGTACTTAGTTTTAGTTCTAGAGATACAGCATGGAAATAGGCCCTTCAGCACTCTGAGTCCACGGTGACCAACGATCACCCATACACTAATTCTATGTTACCCAGCATCCTACACACCAGGGGCAATTTACAGAAGCCAATTAACCTACATGTCTTTGGGATGTGGGAGGAAACCGGAGTGCCCAGAGAAAACCTACACAGTCACAGGGAGAAGGTACAAATTACTTACAGACTGCATCCAATGTCTGGATCACGTAATCAATGGTTGGTGCAGTGGGTTGAAGGGCCTGTTTCCATGCAGTATCTTTAAACTAAATTATACTAAACTAAACCGCAATCAATATCTCCAAGGTCAGAGAATATAAAGCATGGATGGATCTAGCTAGAAAAAGACTGTGAAGAACCTTCAAGAGGCTGGCTGTTCCACAAAAGGTTGCTGATGCTATGAAGTAGAGTCATAGTCATAGAGTCATGCAGCATGGAAACAGGTCCTTTGGGTCAAGTTGCCCACACAGACCAACATGTCCCATCTGCACCAGTCCCACCTGCCTGCATTTGGCCCATATCCCTCTAAACCTGTCCAGTTAGTTTAGTTTAGAGATACAGTATGGAAACAGGCTTTTCGGCCCACCCGACTGTGCCAACCAGCAATCACCCCGTACACTGGCACTATCCTACACACTAAGGACAATTTACAATTTTACCAAAGCCAATTAACCTACAAACCTGTACATCTTTGGAGTGTGGGAGGAAACCGGAGCACCCAGAGAAAACCCATGCAGGTCATGGCGAGAACATACAAACTCCATACAGACAGCACCCATAGTCAGATTCAGCAATGCCACAATCCATGTCCTTATCCATGAACCTGTCTAATTGATTCTTAAACGTCGCAATAGTCCCTGCCTCAACCACCTCCTCTGGCAGCTCGTCCCAAAGAGCCACCACCCTTTGCCTGAAAGGAATAAGGGAAAATGTATTTTGCCAAAATGTCTGACTTGTTGAATGTTTTCTGCGATGTCTGTTGCCTAGATTACTAGCATTCACATCATTTTGCTTTTGTAATTATCTCCATTTGTCGAATGTAACGAGACTCCTGGGAATTTATTGAGTTGGAGTATAAAGTTTTGCTTGACTTCACTTCTTATTCCTGTTTTTGCTAATTTTTAAAAATCTGTCAGGAAAGCAATTAAAAGTTACACCAAGATTTATTTTGAAGCTTACGGAATTCAAAACCAGTGACGTCATTGGGAAACTTTTATAAGACTCTGGATCTTTTGTACCTGGTGCACAGTACAGAAGTCTGGTTTCTATGCCATGAAAAGGAAATGGGATAAAAATAGAAAAGATATAGTGATAAAATTGAGAGATTTCAGCTCTCAGCAAAGATTGAACCAGCTAAGATTTATTATTTAATAAAGCAATCTGATGAAAACCTTTAAAATTATAAATAAGTTGTTTCGGTATACTGCAGGGAGAATGATTTCTCTTGCTGAAAAATGCATAACTCAGGGTCATAAATATATAATAGAGTAAAACAGCAATTTGATAACGACCCAATAATCCTAATGCTTAGAATCATTTAATCTTGGAATCGTACAGCATGGAAATAGACCATTTAGTCCAACTTGTCCACGCTGACCAATGGGCATCTTTCCATTTTAACCCTACTTGGGCTATTGCCCTCGATATTGAACATTGAATTCTCCAATCTTAGCTAACCTCCTCGCCAACATAATCAAGGACCAGTCTCACTACCTCTTCTCCCATCAAGCAAGAGGTACAGAAGTGTGTAAATGCATACCCAAGGTCAGAATCGAAAGCAAGTCTCTGGCGCTGTAAGGCGGCAGCTCTACTAGTTGCGCCACAGTGCCACACTATCAAATTATCAGAAGCATCGATAGGGTAGACATTCAGAACCTTCATGCCAGAGGGGAAATGTCAAAGACTAGAGGACGTAGCTTTAAGGTGAGAGGGAAAATATTTAAAGATGTTAACATTTTAAAGGCTGTCTGCCTTTGTCACAATGCATTCATCAAACTGCAGATTGAGTAGTTAATGAATATATTACTACAGCAAGGATTTAATGGAAATCAAATCAACAAAGGAGAATGTTTGGTAAACTGTTAAAAGATTAGACAGTTAAATAACAGCTTTCAAACGTTTTATTGAAAGTTAATCCTTCACACCTACTCAGCAGCTCTCCCCAGCTACCTGAAGCCCAATGTTTGCCAGCTATCACAAAAGCACAGTGATTGCAGCGCTGTTTCGGAGTTTCCAGAGGCCTTTGTTAAATATTGCAGCTCCCACCCTTTGAGACTAATGCGGTTTGGAGCAAGAGGGGCTGGGATAGTGAGGGATGAGGGGTTTCTAGATCCTCCCACAATAGGAAGCATCCTGTTCATATCCACCTTTTCAAAGATCCCTCGGGTTCTAATATATATTTCATTCAAGAATATATTTATATATTTCATTCAGGTGGCGAAGCAGCAGAGTTGCTGCCTTACCGCGTCAGAGACCCGGGTTCGACCCTGACTAAGGTTGCTGACTGTACGGGAGTTTGTACGTTCTCTCTGTGACCGTGTTGGCCTTCTCTGGATTCTCCAGGTTGCTCCCACACTCCAAAGAGGTGCAAGTTTGTACGCTAATTGGTTCAGCAAAATTGGAAATTGTCCCTAGTGAAGAGTAGTGCTAGTGTACGGGGTGATTGCCGGTTGGCACGGACTCAGTGGGCTGAAGAGCCTGTTTCCTCACTGTATCTCTAAAGTCTAAAGTCAATGCAGGTATTAGTCCCGCTAACTTTTTCCAAACCCTGCTTCCAATGCAGTAGCATCCCTTCTTAAATCAGGAACCCAATTTTGTGCACAGCACTCTGTATGTGGTCTAATTACACACTGCTGGAATGTAACGGTCTCCAGGAGTTTGGAGAGATGGTATTGAGCCAGCACTAGCATGAAGGGCACTCAGTCCAATGAGACCAGCTGTGGATTTGGCAGAAGTTACCCAAGTAAGACAAGTAAGGATGAGTGGCGGACAAACCAAGGGCAAAGCTACGTACCGAATCCAAGCCGTCGTGTGCTTAAACACACTGCTCAGCAACTGGGCTGCCTGCCATGGTAAAACTACAATTAGATTTCAAAAGAATTAGTAATTAATTATTCCACTACTGCAATTTCCTACCTCTTCCAACAAAGGTGCACCATGAGATACAAGGAACTGCAGATGCTGGTTTACCAAAATAAGACACAAAGTACTGGTGTAACCCAATGGGTCTGGCAGCATCTCTGGAGAAGGCACAGTGAAAAGCTTTGTTTTGCTTGCTACCCAAACGCAGATCAAACATACCGTACAATCAAGTCAAACTCAAGTGCAATAGGTAGGGTGAAGGGGAAGCTACGGAGTGCAGAATATAGTTCTCAGCATGACAAAGCATCAGTTCCATAGGCCAATGTCCAATGTCCTCAATGGGGTAGAGGTAATCAGTCAGTACCCTGAATGGTACCCTAGCTTATGGATGGAAATCCAGTCCAGTCTAATCAAGTCCAGTCCTGGAGAATATGGATCGGTGATCTTTTGGGTCAGAGCCGTTCTTCGAATTGATCGTGGTGGATGTGGGGGTGGGGGCCGATGGGAGTTTGGGGTAGTGGGGAAGAAAGCTGGCAGAGAGGTGGAGCAGGACAAAGCCTGGTGGATACAGGTGAGGATGGGGTTTAATTGGCAGGTAGTTGGACAAAGGCCAGAGATGAAAAGACAAAAAGTGTGAGATTAGGATAGAAGATTGTGAATTGTGAAGCCAGGAAAAAAAAAAGACCCTTCGGCCCACTGAATCCATGCCATCCATGATCACCCATGCACTAGTTCTATCCTACACACTAGGGACAATTTACAGAGGCCAATTAACCTGCAAAGCTGCATGTCTATGGAATGTGGGAAGAAACCAAGGCTCCCAAAGAAAACCCACGCGGTCACAGGGAGAACATGCAAACTCCATACAGACAGCACCCGTAGTCAGGATCAAATCCGAGTCTCTGGCGCCGTGAGGTTGGCAGTACCTCTACCGCTGTGCCACTGTGACTTGGCATCATGTTCGGCACAAACAATGTGGGCCAAAGGGCCCGTTCCTGTGCTGTGTTGTTCCATGTTCTATGTTCTTGGAAACCCTTCTGTACTCTTTCCTTGCTTCCTAGAGTTAGGTGACTGGTCTAGGACAATATATCTTAACATGCCCAGTACATGTACAATACGTTTGGGTAAAAAAACGATCTGGTTTTAAACAAAATTCTGTGCCCTTATTTATAAATTGATGAATCGCATATTTTAGTAATCTTTCTCTTAACATTCCCTGCCACTCTGAATGATTTAAATGCAAAAATATGCAGGCCCCCCGTGGCACATCTTTTATAATTTGTACCATATTCCATATTGTTTCTTCTTTACTGCTCAGTATCACATCTCTGATTGTGAGACCTTCAAGTACCAAGAGTAATTAAATGTCATATGTACCAACTATGAGATGGTCACTTGCAGCAGCATAACAGGTCCATAAACACAATAACACACAGTTAAATATCGCCATCGAAAACTCAATAAATGAACCATAATAAAAGTGGAAAAAATAACATCAAAGTCCATAATACAAACAAAAATGCAGCCCATAGTGGTTCATATTTGAGGTTCGTGTTGTGTAATGTTGATGGTAGCTGGAAGAAGCCATTCGGGGCCGGTTCTGACTGGGATTGTTCTTGGTCTTTTCTCGCCTCCAGCTCTACACCCTACCCCCACCCCACCACCCCCTACTTTCAGTCTGAAGAAGGGTCTCAACCCGAAACATCACGTATCTTTTTTCTCCACAGATGCTGCCTGACCCGTTGAGTTACTCCAGCACTTTGTGTCCATCTTTGGTATAAACCATCATCTACAGTTCATTGTTACCACAAGCTGTTGCAATTTGTAAATTACAATTAAATTACAATTCCTTCACTTCAAAAGTAAATAATTGCTGTTAAGTGCATTGAGACACACTGTGGTCATTAAAATTTGCTAAATAAATATTAGTTCATATTTTTAATAACCCAGTCAATGAAGATCATACTATGATATCTATAGTGGTTTTTTTTAAATTTCACTCTTTTGTGTTACCAGCTGTTTTTGTTTAATCCTTCAGTGGATGCCAACATTGTTCCGCGATCAGGGCATGTTCACCTCTCTCATTCACCCTTAAACTAAATAGTTTCCCAAAATCCAAAGATGTAAAAATAAACTGTGGAAGGACCATACATTTTAGGGAGGTACGATGGCACAGTTATAGAGTTGCTGCCTTACAGCGCCAGAGACCCGGGTTCGATCCTGACTACAGCTGCTGTCTATACAGAGTTTGTACGTTCTCCCTGTGACCGTGTGAGTTTTGTCCAGGTGCTCCGGTTTTGTCCCACACTGCAAAGACGTACAGGTTTGTGGGTTAATTGCCTTCGGTAAAATAACCCTTAGGGGACGGATGATCAGTGGTCAGTGTGGACTCGGTGGGCCTGTTTCTACGCTTTATCTCGAAACTAAACTACTCAATATCGGGGAGTTTGCATTATATTACTGTGTGTTTAAGCTTGCTGTGTGCAAAGTGGCTGTTTATGAGCCATAACTACTACAGCCACAATATCTCTACAGGACACCCTAGCCTGCAAAGTGCCTTACAATCTCCTGTAAGGAATTTTAAAGTTGGCATAACACACACCCAATGCCCTCACGCTGAGTCGACTTGAAGATTTCAGCTACATTGTCTGCATGTCTTTTTGGAATAAGTCATCTAATTGTTCCTGCCTCTATCTATCATTGGGATTTCAAACTCCAGCTGGTATTTGTCAAACAGCTTTACAGAATTTCATTTATTTTACGAAAGGGCACAGCTTTTGTTCGGTTGCTGACCTGACATCGGAGAAGAGCTCCAAGTCAGTCAGTGTAAGGCTTCATATCCTTTCAGATACTGCTTGTCTTGTGCATTATGCACGCCTTTGGGAGGCAACACACCAGGAATACGAAAATCACCCCGCACACACAAACACAAGCATAAGATTATAGTTCAATACCCTTGACTCTTAATACTGGGTGACAGAACAGCGCAACTGGTAGCGCTGCTGCCTCACAGCATTTGAGTCTAGGGTTCGATCCTGACCTCAGGTGCTGTCTGTGTGGAGTTTACACGTTCTCCCTGTGACCGCATGGGTTTACTCCGGGTGCTACGGTTTCCTTCCACCTCCCAAACATGTGCAGGTTTGTAGGTTAATTGCCCTCTGTAAATCGTCCCTAGCGTGTAGGGAGTGGATGAGAACGTGGGGCAACATAGCACTAGTGTGAATGGGTGATCGATGGTCGGCGTGGACTCATTGGGCCAAAGGGACAGTTTTCGTGCTGTATCTCTAAATTAAACCCAATCACGGCACCTCAGTAATAAGCAGCAAAGACGAGGGAAGGGAAATTGAAATTAGTCCATGAATGAGCATGCCCCATCGTCAATATAACATTAAACTCTGCTCTTTAGGAGCATGATAGGGTGAAAAGAAATAGTTGCACTGGTGTTTAGTGACCTTAATACAGCAGATGCCACTTAATGAATGTGAGGTGCAAAGGGACATTGCTTCATTGGGGAAATGTTCCTCGGGTGCTAATTAAATTTCAGTGTCATAAAGGCAGCACAATACTGTAGCTTCAGCTAAAAAAGGGCATTCTGACACTGGATAATTTCACTTGCAACACAAATGAACAAAAATATTCCCATGAGTGAATGCAATACCAATCTAAAGTCAGATATTACGTTGTGTATTGCTAATGTTAAATTAATTTCCTCAGACAGAGTGTAAACCTTACCCACTCGTGGTCTTGCCTTGGGAGATAAAGCAGCAGCAAATCATATATCCCAGCATCAACAAGACACTCACTTATTCACAAAATGCTGGAGTAACTCAGCAGGTCAGGCAGCATCTCAGGAGAGAAGGAATGGGTGACGTTTCGGGTCGAGACCCTTCTTCAGACTGAAGTGAGGTTCTCGACCCGAAACGTCACCCATTCCTTCTCTCCTGAGATGCTGCCCGACCTGCTGAGTTACTCCAGCATTTTGTGAATAAATACCTTCGATTTGTACCAGCATCTACAGTTATTTTCAGACACTCGCTTATAGCTCTAAGCCTGGATCAGTATTGCACAGGTATTACCTTGTGTAGTGGCACAGTGGCACAGCTGGGAAAGCTGCTGCCTTACAGCACCAGAGACCCACATTCAATTCCAACCTCAAGTGCTGCCTGTGTGGAGATTGCATGTTCTCCCAGTGTCCGTGTGGGTTTCCTCTGGGTGCTCTGGCTTCCTTCCAAAGGCGTGCAAGCTTGTGGGTTAATTGGGTCTTTGTAAATTTCCCCAGAATGTGTAGAGTGGATGCGAAAGTGGGATAACATAGAACTAGTGCGAACGGAAGATCGATGGTCGGCACCGGTGGGCTGAAGAGGCTGATTCATAGAAACATAGAAACATAGAAAATAGGTGCAGGAGTAGGCCATTCGGCCCTTCGAGCCTGCACCGCCATTCAATATGATCATGGCTGATCATTCAGCTCAGTAGCCTGTACCTGCCTTCTCTCCATACCCCCTGATCCCTTTAGCAAAAAGGGCCACATCTAACTCCCTCTTAAATATAGCCAATGAACTGGCCTCAACTCCCTTCTGTGGCAGAGAATTCCACAGACTCACCACTCTCTGTGTCAAGAAATGTTTTCTCATCTCGGTCCTAAAAGACTTCCCCCTTATCCTTAAGCTGTGACCCCTGGTTCTGGACTCCCCCAACATCGGGAACAATCTTCCCGCATCTAGCCTCTCCAACCCCTTAAGAATTTTATATGTTTCTATAAGATCCCTCCTCAGTCTTCTAAATTCCAGCGAGTACAAGCCCAGTCTATCTAGTCTTTCCTCATATGTAAGTCCCGCCATCCCAGGGATCAATCTGGTGAACTTTCTCTGTACTCCCTCTAAGGCAAGAACGTCTTTCCTCAGGTTAGGAGACCAAAACTGCACACAATACTCCAGGTGCGGTCTCACCAAGGCCCTGTACAACTGCAGCAGAACCTCCCTGCTCCTAAACTCAAATCCTCTTGCTATGAATGCCAACATACCATTCACTTTCTTCACTGCCTGCTGCACCTGCATGCTTGCTTTCAATGACTGGTGCACCATGACACCCAGGTCACGTTGCATCTCCCCTTCTCCCAATCGGTCACCATTCAGGTAATACTCTGCTTTCCTGTTCTTGCCGCCAAAGTGGATAACCTCACATTTATCCACATTATATTGCATCTGCCATGCATTTGCCCACTCGCCTAATCTATCCAAGTCACTCTGCAGCCTCCTAGCATCCTCCTCGCAGCTAATACTGCCACCCAGCTTCGTGTCATCCGCAAACTTAGAGATGTTGCATTCAATTCCCTCGTCCAAATCATTAATATACACTGTAAATAACTGGGGTCCCAGCACTGAGCCTTGCGGTACCCCACTAGTCACTGCCTGCCATTCCGAAAATGCTGTATCTCTAAACCAAATTGGACGGCAGGTTGGGGCAGTGATAGAGTTCCTGCCTTATGGCGCCAGAGATCCGGGTTTGATTCTGACTGTGAGTGCTGTCTGTACGGAGTTTGTACGTTCTCCCTATGACTGCGTGGGTTTGCTCAAGATGCTCCGGTTTCCTGCCATGCTCCAAAAACGTACAGGTTTATAGATGAATTGGCCTCGGTAAAAAAAGTTGTAAATTGTCCCTAGTGTGTGAGATTGCACAAGTGTACAGGGTGATCTCTGGTCGGCGCGAACCAGGTGAGCCGAATGGCCTGTTTCAACACTGTATCTCTAAAGTCCAAAGTCTAAAGGTTGGAGCAGAAAATTCTGCATAGCTAAAAGAATGAATATCAATATCACTATCCATGAAGGCTGTGGACACACAGTGATTGATTGCATTCAAGCAGAGGTTAATAGATTTCTGGATATTGGAGCAATTAATATATACTGAGATAGTGCGAGGAAATTTTGTCGCAGTAGATGATCAGCCATGATCTTGTTGAATGGTTCAGGAGATTAAAGACCTAATCCTGCTCCCATGTCTTATGTTATGTCAAACACCAACACTCAGGGAAGGGCCTGAAAGACATTATCTACAGAAGAAGATAGGCTTTTTCCTGGGCAGTAGATAGTGTAGTCAAAGTCCACTATCTGAGGATAATGGTACACCAGGATTGTCTTCCAATTTGGAGACACAATTTCATAGAAACATAGAAACATAGAAAATAGGTGCAGGAGTAGGCCATTCGGCCCTTCGAGTCTGCACCGCCATTCAATATGATCATGGCTGATCATCCAGCTCAGTAACCTGTACCTGCCTTCTCTCCATACCCCCTGATTCCTTTAGCAAAAAGGGCCACATCTAACTCCCTCTTAAATATAGCCAATGAACTGGCCTCAACTACCTTCTGTGGCAGAGAATTCCACAGACTCACCACTCTCTGTGTGAAGAAATGTTTTCTCATCTCGGTCCTAAAAGACTTCCCCCTTATCCTTAAGCTGTGACCCCTGGTTCTGGACTCCCCCAACATCGGGAACAATCTTCCCGCATCTAGCCTCTCCAACCCCTTAAGAATTTTATATGTTTCTATAAGATCCCCCCTCAGTCTTCTAAATACCAGCGAGTACAAGCCTATGAAAACATTTTCAAAACATGTTTTTAAAATATCCAAAAGGTAGGTTAGTTTGCTTCAGACTTTCGACTTCAGAGATACAGCGCTGAAACAGGCCCTTCGGCCCACGAGTCCACGCCGACCAGCAATTGCCCCATACACTAGCACTATCCTACACACCGGGGATAATTTACAATTTTACCGAAGCCAAGTAACCTACAAACCTGTACATCTTTGGAGTTTGGGAGGAAACTGGAACACCCGGAGAAACCCATGCGGTCAGAGGGAGAATGTACAAACTCCATACAAACAGCACCCACAGTCAGAATCCAACGCAGGTCACTGGGTAAGGTGGCAAGGCCTCTGGTATGGCACCACTGTGCCGCCCCTAAATGGCTTCCATAAATTACTTCCAATGCGTTGGGAGTAGATGCAAGAATGAGATAACATAGAACTAGTGTGAAAGGGTGATCGATGGTTGGTGTGGACTCAGTGGACCGAAGGGCCTGTTTCCATTCTGGATCTTTCCACCAATCAGTCCATCATGCATCACACAGAAAACTAGTAATTCAACTCCATCTCCACCTCCTTGAGGACATTGCCAAATCCTTAAAACTAAAACTAAACTGTGGTTTCTGGCACCTTGAGGAAACCACAAAGTGCTGGAGGAACTTAGCAGGGAAGGCTGCATCTGTGAATGGAATGGAAAGATGATGTCTCCGGTCAGGAACCTTCTTCAGACCAGGTTCTGAAGAAAGATCCTGAGCCGAAAAGTCATCTGTCCATTTCCCTCTACAGATGCCGCCTGAACCACTAGCATTTTTTAATGCTTCATGCTTAATTTCCAATAAGTGTACAATTAAGTTCATACACTTCTACGAGGCCTCCCCTCAATTTATGATGTTCCGGAGAAAACAATCCAAGTTTGTCCAACCTCACTTTGCAGCTAATTCCCTCTAATCCAGACAGCATTCTGTTAAAGAGGATAATCAATGAACTGCAGATGCTGGTTGACAAAATGTTTCTGCACCCTCTCTTAAGCCTTCACATCCTTCTTGTCCTTCCACGGATCATGGTTTTTTGTTTTTTTTACTGGGATAACTTTCCTAATTACTGTTTCATACATAATACATTTAGCTGGAGAGGTGGTTCACCACAATGCTGCCTGGATTAGAGAGTTTCAGGTGGAGGGAGAGGTCGGATAGACTTTGAATCTTTTCTCTGGAATGTCAGAGGTTGAGGAGAGACTTGATAGAGTACATTAAATTGCGAGAGGCATGGATAGGGTAGACAGTCAGAACCTTGCTCCCAGGATGGAAATGTCCAACACCAGAGGGCACAGCTATAAGGTGAGAGAGGGAAAGCTTAATGGAGATGCGTGGGGGCAAGTTTTTTAGACAGTGAGTGGTGGGAGCCTGGAAAACAATGCCAGGGGTGGTGTTGGAGGCAGATACAATAACAGCATTTAAGAGGCTTTTAGATAGACACATGGGAGTGCAGGGAATGGAGGGATATGGATCATGTACAGGCAGATAAGATTGATTCAAATTGGCATCATATTTGGCACAAACATTGTGGGCTGAGGGGCCCTTTCCTGTGCTGTACTGTTCCATGTTCTATGTTCTGACATTCCAGCAAATTACTCCAACATAGGGTTAACCAGCACTTTGCTACAGACCAACAGCAAAGAGTTGAGGTAAATCGAGAACTGATGACTGCATGAAGTCACAGTTAGATTTTAAAAAGCTGCAGATGTCTGTTGATGCCTACAGTTTAGCAAGTTAATCAAGTCAGTAGCTAAGCTATAAAGAAAAGGTCAGGTTGAATCCTGTGTTTATGCTGAGTTAACTGATCTTAGGCAGGTCAGCGGGAACAGAATTGCCCACAGTAGCTCTTCCTGATTACTAATCTGTAGGTCTCACTGGGATTGTGCATGTACAGATGGTGATGTCTTGGCTTTAATAACCAGTCGACCTACCCTGACTCCAGCTCCCCCAACATTATCAGTTTAGAAAGGGTTTTGTTTTCATTCAGTCATGACATGTGTGGGCATTGTTGGCAAGGGCGGCATTTGATGCCCTTCCGAATGGCCTGCAAGAATGTAGTGGTTGGCTGCCTTGATCCTTGTAGTGCTTGACTGGAACCATTCCCAATCCTTGATAAATGTTAACCCCAGTTACGATTAAAACATTTAGACTGGTACATGGATAGGGCAGGTTTAGAGGGATATGGACCAAACGCAGGCAGATGGGACTAGTGTAGATGGGACATGTTGGTCGGTGTGGGCAAGTTGGGCTGAAGGGCCATTTTCTACGCCGTATGACTCTTTAAAGCCCCTGTCCCACTTAGGCGATTTTTTTAGGCGACTACAGGTGATTAGGCTGTCGCCACACGGTTGCTGGGGTGTCGCCTGTATGGTTGTGAGTAGTCTGCAAAGAGTCGTAGCGTTTTTCTGGTCGCCGCTGGATTTTGAAATGTTAAAAAAATTTCGGCAACTGTTGGTTTGACGCCAATGATCGTAGCTTGACGTCTCCTGACGTAGGTGCCGTCGTAAGTTGTCACCAGGTTGTCGCCAGGTGACGTAGGTTGTCGCCGGTGCTAACTTCGATGAATTCCATTGGCGACTAGCTACGTCAACCTACGTCAACCTGCGACAGGTACCGGCGTCAAAACCGAAGGCGAAAATGACGTGAATTGACTTCAGTTGTTGCCGACAGGGTCGTAGCTTGTCGCGGGTGGACGTAGGTTGACTTCAGTTGTCGTAGGTTGCCGCCCCTGTGGTCGTAGGTTGTCGTAGGCGCGGTGATAGGTGGACGTCCTAAGTCGCAACGATTGGGTCGCCGGTAGTCAGTAGCTTGCCGTAGCTTGACATCGACTAGGTGGTAGGTTGTTGTAGCTTGTCGTAGACATTGTCATAGGGTGGCCCAGTCACCGGTTTTTCGGCGATCTGCTATGACTATGGCAGTCACCGGCAGTCGCCTAAAAAAATCGCCTAAGTGGGACAGGCACACTCTATGACCCAGGACATTTCAGTCCGCAGTTAGCAGCCAACCTCCTAATACCTCCTAATACCATGTATCTCCAGAATCAGGGACAATTTCTTCCCAGCTGTTATCAGGCAACCTCCCTTCCATTGACTCCATGTACACTTCACTCTGCCTCAGTAAGGCCATCAGCATAATCAAGGACCACTCACTCTTCTCCCCTCTCCCATCAGTTTTGGGGTTGAGAGGGGAAAATAGATCAGCCATGATTGAAGGGCGATGTAGACTCAATAGGCTGAATGGCCTAATTCTGCTACAATGTCTAATGGTCTTGGGACTTAAAATAAATTCCATCCTGTAATCTACCAGCCCTATCCTTAACTTAGCCGTGATTCCTTAGAAGTGCTGGCCCACTCAAAGTCACTGGTTAGTAGTCAAGAATGGTTGCTTATTAGTTTAGTTTAGTTTGGATATAGCACGGAAACAGGCCCTTTGGCCCACCGAGTCCATGCCGACCAGTGATCCCCATACACGAGCACTATACAACACACTAGGATTCGTACATGTGTAGCAAAATTACAGTAAATATTTACAGCCAGTGAAGGAAAAAAAACTGCAGATGCTGGTTTAAATTGTAGGTTGACACAAAATGTTAGAGTAACTCAGCGGGTCAGGCAGCATTTCAGGAGAGAAGGAATACGTCACCCGTTCCTTCTCTCCTGAGATGCTGCCTGACCCACTGAGTTACTCCAGCATTTTGTGTTTACAGCCGGAGGATCTTTTTGTGTCCAGAGCAATGCTGGCAGGACTCTGTAAATAATTAAATCAGTAAAGAACTGCAAGTTTTACACACATTCAACCCCAAAGCAAACACCCAGCTTGAAGTTTACTTTAGACTTTAGAAACACTGCGTGGAAACAGGCCCTTCAGCCAACCGAGTCTGCGCCGATCATCGATCACCCTATGCACGAGCACTATCTTACACACTGTGGTCAATTTTACAATTTTACCAAAGCCAATTAACCTAAAAACCTGTACGTCTTTTGAGTGTGGGTGAAACCGGAGCTGCCGGAGAAAACCCACACGGTCACAGGAAGAACATACAAACTCCTTACAGACAACACCTGTAGTCAGGATCGAACCTGAGTCTCAAGACCTGTAAGGCAGCAACTCTACCACAGCGCCACCATGCCAGCCCGAGTATTCAAGGATAACCACCAGAATGATATTCCTCTCTTGAACTACCATCCATAGGGTGCTGAAGGTTCTCTGGTGGTTCGGTAGAACATTGTTCATGAGCTGCAGTGCACACACGCAAGCTTTCTAGCCTTTGCCTACTGCATTAAGGAAACAGAAAGTGTTGGCGGTCAGGTGAGGGTTCACTGTCTATGAGAGGTCCCTGATACACTGGGATGTGGGACCAGACAGTTAGTATTTGGTTCCTTAGTTGTTGGCCAGCCACATCTCCAGTAGCTCCATCCATTTGAACTTTCACTCAATTGTTGCTTAGAAATTTATTAGTTTCGTTTTTTGCTTAGAGATACAGCACAGAAACAGGCTCTTCGGCCCACCAAATCTGCACCAACCAGCGGCCACCCCGTATAATTGCACTATCCTACACATGAGGGATAATTTTATAATTTTACCTGAGCCAATTAGCCTTCAAACCTGTACGTCTCTGGATTGTGGGAGGAAACCAGAGCACCCGGAGGAAACTCTCGCGGTTAGGTGGGAACGTACGAACTCCGTACAGACAGCACCCGTAGTCAGGATCGAACCTGGGTCTCTGGCGTTGGAAGGTAGCTACTCTACTGCTGCGCCACTGTGCCACTTCTATCCATGCTGGAGAATGAAGAACCAGAGGGCATGGCTTTATGGTGAGAGGGGAAAGGTTTACTAGGAACTTGAGGGCCACGGTTGTAAATAATACCTATGTATTTCAGTCTGAAGGTGGTGATCAGTGTGAAGAAGGGACCTGATCCAAGACGTCGCCTATCAATGTTCTCCTGTGATGCTGCCTGGACCACTTAGCTACTTCAGCACTTAGTGGCTTCTTTTGTAAACCAGGATCTCAATATTTTTCCTTGAAATGTTTTAGTTAGCTTACATTAGTTACATGTTTTATTTTGGAAATGTATTCTTTTTCATTAATCCAGTTTGGAGAATCAAGAACCAGAGGGCACTGCTTTATGGTGAGTGGAAAGATTTACTCAAAACCTGAAGGGCAACTTTGTCACATAGAAGGTGGGAGGTATTTGGAAAGAGCTGCCTGAGGAAATGGTTGAGAAGCTACAATAACAACATTTGGACTGCTTCATAGGTGGAATAGTTTTGGGGAATATAGGCTAAATGCGGGCAAATGGGACTTGGAGAGGCATAGACACAAAATGCTGGAGTAACTCAACGGGTCAGGTAGCATCTCTGGAGAAAAGGAACAGATGACGTCCTCAGACTGAAGAAGGCTCTCAACCCAAAACGTCACCTATTTATTTTCTCCAGTGATGCTGCCTAACCCACTGAGTTACTCCAGCATTTTAGATTTTTTTTTTAGATTTAGAGATACGGCGCGGAAACGGGCCCTTCGGCCCACCGGGTCCGTGCCACCCAGCGATCCCCGCACATTAACACTATCCTACACACACTAGGGACAATTTTTAATTTTTTTTTACATTTGCCCAGCCATTTAACCTACATACCTGTATGTCTTTGGATTGTGGGAGGAAACCGAAGATCTCGGAGAAAACCCACGCAGGTCACGGGGAGAACGTACAAACTCCGCCCATAGTCAGGATCGAACCTGAGTCTCCGGCGCTGCATTCGCTGTAAGGCAGCAACTCTACCGCTGCACCACCGTGCCACCCATATTTGTGTCTATTTTCAGTCTAAACCAGCATCTCCAGTTCCTCCTACGCACTGAGAGGGGCATTTTAGTTAGTGCAGGAGTTGGACCCAAGGACCTGTTTCTGGGCTTTATAACTCTATTTATATTTTTTTGCAAATTGCTTTTGTTTAATAGTTTCTAAACAATTAAATCTAATTGCTTCCGATCACAGGCTTAATTATGTTAGCTCATTCAATTTTAAATCTCAAACAATTTTAATTCGTATATCACATATTGAGGTGCATCAAAGGTGTGGTATCCAACAAAAATAACGACGTTGACCTAAATAAATTAACATTTGGAATGATGATTAAATGATGATTAACTGCATCTTAAAGCAGGAGAGAGAGAGAGAGAGAGAGAGAGAGAGAGAGAGAGAGAGAGAGAGAGAGAGAGAGAGAGAGAGAGAGAGAGAGAGAGAGAGAGAGAGAGAGAGAGAGAGAGAGAGAGAGAGAGAGAGAGAGAGAGAGAGAGAGAGAGAGAGAGAGAGAGAGAGAGAGAGAGAGAGAGAGAGAGAGAGAGAGAGAGAGAGAGAGAGAGAGAGAGAGAGAGAGAGAGAGAGAGAGAGAGAGAGAGAGAGAGAGAGAGAGAGAGAGAGAGAGAGAGAGAGAGAGAGAGAGAGAGAGAGAGAGAGAGAGAGAGAGAGAGAGGCGCAGAGAGGTGAAGAGATTTTGGGAAGGAATTCCAAAATGTGGGAATTTGACAATAGAAGTCACAGCCATCAATGGTAAAGGTGATTAATTTCTGGAATTAGTAAGGTAACTCAGTGATACTTTACTGTCACATGTACCTAGGTGCAGTGAAATGATTTGTTTTGCAACGGGCGGCACGGTGGCGCAGCGGTAGAGTTGCTGCCTTACAGCGAATGCAGCGCCGGAGACTCAAGTTCGATCCTGACTACGGGTGCTGTACGGTACAGAGTTTTTACGTTCTCCCCGTGACCTGCGTGGGTTTTCTCCAAGATCTTCGGTTTCCTCCCACACTCCAAAGACGTACAGGTTTGTAGGTTAATTGGCTGGGCAAATGTAAAAATTGTCCGTAGTGGGTGTAGGATAGTGTTAATGTGCGGGGATCGCTGGGCGGCGTGGAGCTGGTGGGCCGAAGGCCCTGTTTCTGCGCGGTATCTCTAAATCTAAATCTAAAAAAAAATCTACAACCCGGTATAATCATGTCGCAGTCCACACCCAGCCACCTTTTGGCACCGACAAAGTTACAAAAGGCTCGGACAAGAGGAATACAGCTACGCTTTTAGTTTTAGTTTTAAAAACACAGTGTGGACAGGCCCTGCAGCCCATGCTGACCAACCATCACCCGTACACTCCTGCTATTTTATCCCATTTGCACATCCTACACACTCGGGGACAATTTTACAGAATACAAACCTGCACGTCTTTGGAGTGCGGGAGGAACCCAGAACAGCGAGAGAAAACCCACACGGTCACGGGGGGGGAGAATGTGCATACTCTGTGCAGACAGCACCTGTAGTCAGTACCGAATACAGGTCTCTGGTGCTGTAACACTCCTCTGTGCCACTGTGCCGTTCTGTAATTTGGATGGTTATGGGGCAGATGGAGATTAGATTTTAGATTTAGATTTAGAGATACAGCCTGGAAACAGGCCCTTCGGCCCACTGGGTCTGCGCCGCCCAGCGATCCCCGCATATTAATACTATCCTACACACACTAGGGACAATTTTTTTATTTTTTTTTACATTTGCCCAGCCAATTAACCTACATACCTGTACGTCTTTGGCATGTGGGAGGAAACCAAAGATCTCGGAGAAAACCCACGCGGGTCACGGGGAGAACATACAAACTCCATACAGATGGCGCCCGTAGTCAGGATCGAACCTGAGTCTCCGGCACTGCATTTGCTGTAAGGCAGCAACTCTACCGCTGCGCCACCGTGCCGCCATTACAGAGATACAAAGTTCAAGACAATAGAGAGATTTGAACAAAGGGATGGGAGGTTTAAGATGGAGACTCTGGTGAGGGCATGATACATATTAGAACATAGTGGCTGGATTTTTAAAGCTTCAAGGACTCAATTTGAGTCATGAAGGCCAAAGGAAACAAATATGTGGATAAGAATTTCAGGAATTTCGAGTTTTTTGAGGATGTGAACAAAAAGGTCGATAAAGGCGGAGCTGCTGACGTTGTATACATGAATTTTAGTAAGGTATTTGACAAGGTTCTACATGGTAGGCTGCTCTGCAAGGTTAGATCCCATGGTATTCAAAGAGAGATAGTTCAATAGAGAGATAGCTTACACAGTGAATGGCAGGGCTCTGGGGAGTGTTGCAGAGCAGAGGGATCTAGGAGTACAGGTACATAGTTCATTGAAAATGCCATCACAGGTAGAAAGGGTGAGCAAAAAGGCTTTTGGCCTTCATCAGTCAGAGCATTGAGTTTTGGTGAGGCTGCATTTTAAAGCATTGTGTTCAATTTTGGGCACCATGTTATAGGAAAGATGTCAATCTGGAAAGAGTCCTGAGAAGATTTACTAGGATGTTGCCAGGACTCGAGGGCCTGAGCTAGAGGGAGTGATTGAGCAGACCTGAAGTCTATTCCTCAGAGCACAGGAGGATTTAGTGTGATCTATGGATGTGTACAAAATCATGAGAAGAATAGACCAGGCGCATGCACTGTCTCTTGCCCAGAGTAGGGGAATTGAGAACCAGAGGACAGTTTAAGGTGAGGGGGGAAAGATTTAAAAGGAACTTGAGGGATAACATTTTCATGCAAAGTGTGGTAGGTGTATGGAACGAGCTGCCGGTGGAGGTAGTTGAGGCAGGTACTATCGCAACGTTTAAGAAATATTTAGAGAAGTAAATGGATAGGACAGATTTAGAGGGATATGGGCCAAATGCAGGCAGGTGGGACTGGTGTAGATTTTGGCCGATGTGGGCAGGTTGGGCCAAAGGACCTGTTTCCATGCTACAAGACTCTATGACTATATGAACAGGGAGAATGAGGCAGGTTCAAATTTGCAGAGACCCAGGTTAACCCTGACCTTCGCTGCTGCCTGTGCAGGAGTTTGCACACTCTCCCAGTGACATTGAAACATAGAAACATAGAAAATAGGTGCAGGAGTAGGCCATTCGGCCCTTCGAGCCTGCACCGCCATTCAATATGATCATGGCTGATCATCCAACTCAGTATCCCGAACCTGCCTTCTCTCCATACCCCCTGATCCCTTTAGCCACAAGGGCCACATCTAACTCCCTCTTAAATATAGCCAATGAACTGGCCTCAACTACCTTCTGTGGCAGAGAATTCCACAGACTCACCACTCTCTGTGTGAAAAACAACTTTCTCATCTCGGTCTTAAAAGACTTCCCCCTTATCCTTAAACTGTGACCCCTTGTTCTGGACTTCCCCAACATCGGGAACAATCTTCCTGCCTCTAGCCTGTCCAACCCCTTAAGAATTTTGTAAGTTTCTATAAGATCCCCCCTCAATCTTCTAAATTCCAGCGAGTAGAAGCCGAGTCTATCCAGTCTTTCTTCATATGAAAGTCCTGCCATCCCAGGAATCAATCTGGTGAACCTTCTCTGTACTCCCTCTATGGCAAGAATGTCTTTCCTCAGATTAGGAGACCAAAACTGTACGCAATACTCCAGGTGTGGTCTCACCAATGCCCTGTACAACTGCAGCAGAACCTCCCTGCTCCTATACCGCGTGGATTTTCTCCAGGTGCTCCGGTTTCCTCCCACATCCCAAAGACGTGCGGGCTTGCAGGTTAATTGGCCCTCTGTATATTGCCCCTGGGTGTGTTGGGAGTGGATGCGTAAGCCGGATAACATAGAACTAAAGTGAACAGGTGAGCGATAGTCAGCGTAGACTCGATGGGATGAAGGGCCTGATCCCATGCTGTATCACAACCCCTTCCTATAGCTAAACTAAACTAAACTAGCAACATAGACGTGAAGGACAGAAAGATTGTGGTGGTGGGAACACAGACAAATGCACACTTCAGCAATAAAATAAATCATTTAACAATTGTGGGGGAAATGATACGGAGGAGTGTGGCATGCGTTAAAACTGGTTGGATTATCCCCTATCTTGTTGTCAGCATGGATCAAGTTAGCTACCAATCGAATGCACTGTGCTCACGATAACCTCAGCAATGATTTCAGCGTCTCTTTGGAACTGGCAGGTTTTTCCATGTCAAGCCAGGCCTTGAGAAAATTAGAAGGCAAGATGCTTCACAATGAAGTTTGGCCTTTTCATCATCAGCATAAGCAGCAGCCAGGGCTCTGTGCATTGAGCAGCTAGGAACCTCCAATGTCTCACAGCGTACGATACATTGATACAAGGTTAGAAACTTCATTAAATATTGACCGTTTAATGATTTTAATTTGTTCACATGCACCATTCACATAAAATCCACAGAGAATGTGGTGTTGTAGGCTACCCTTACTGAAGAGTCTGTCCTAATCATCCTCTTTCATGTTCTCACTGCTCTTGATTTCCTCTGTGATTTTGGGTGCCGTGCATCATACATGGTATTCATGCGATAAAGCAATTGCAACAAGCCCTGGGCCATTTTAATTGGCACTGCGTTCAGTACAATAGGCCTGTGCTGAAAAGAGAGACAGGGGGAGAGAGGGGGAGAGAGGGAGAGAGAGGGAGAGAGAGGGGGAGAGAGGGAGAGAGGGGGAGAGGGGGAGAGAGGGGGAGAGGGGGAGAGAGGGGGAGAGGGGGGAGGGAGAGAGAGAGAGAGAGAGAGAGAGAGAGAGAGAGAGAGAGAGAGAGAGAGAGAGAGAGAGAGAGAGAGAGAGAGAGAGAGAGAGAGAGAGAGAGAGAGAGAGAGAGAGAGAGAGAGAGAGAGAGAGAGAGAGAGAGAGAGAGAGAGAGAGAGAGAGAGAGAGAGAGAGAGAGAGAGAGAGAGAGAGAGAGAGAGGTAATTAGAGAGACAAAAAGACACAGAAACAGAGAGAAAGACAGTGAGACTGAAGGACAGAGAAAGAGAAAGAAAGAGGTGGCAGAGAGACTGAGGCCTGCAAAACAAAAGGGGAAGACATTGATAGTGAAAGAGGTAGAGATCTAGAGATGGAGACAGAGACAGTACAACAGAGACAGAGGGTGAGAAAGAGAGGGAAACTATGTAAATATAATGGGATAAAGAGAGAGAGAACGAGAAAGAGAATGAGACATTGATTAAGAGATTAAGACAGGTTGACAAATGGAGAGACAGAGAGATGGAGGGCTTGAAAGAGGGAGAAACATTGAGAGTGACAGAGGAAGAGGAATAGATAGAGAGACACAGCGATGCAGGGAAACTGAGCCAGAGAGAGAGGGTGAAATATGTAGACATTTTTGGGATAGTGAGAAAGGGAGAATGAGAGTGAAAGAAAGACACATAGAAAGTGTGAACTACAGACAGGAAAAGAGTGAGGAGAGTAGTGAATCTGTGGAATTCTCTGCCACAGAGGGTAGTTGAGGCCAGTTCATTGGCTCTATTTAAGAGGGAGTTAGATGTGGCCCTTGTGGCTAAAGGGATCAGGGGTATGGAGAGAAGGCATGTACAGGATACTGAGTTGGATGATCAGCCATGATTATATTGAATGGCGATGCAGGCTCGAAGGGCCGAATTGCCTACTCCTGCACCTATTTTCTAGGCTTCTATGAGAGCTGCAGAGAAACAGAAGGGTAGAAAAAGAGAGAGAAATTGAGAATGAGAGAGTCAGAGAAACACAAGTAGTGAGAGGCAGAAACAAGGAAGAGAGAGACAGAGAGAAAAGCAAATGGAGAGAAGAGGGACAGTGAAAATTGGGTAATTAGTGCGAGAAGAGGAAGAATGAGAAAGAAAAAGAGAGAGAGAGAAAAGGAAAGAGAATGGCAAAAATAAAGATCATGCATTATTTAATGCTTTTAATGGAGCAAAATGCATCAAAATGCTTTCCAGTAACATTATCAGGCAAAATAACTGATGCTGTGTCGAAGCAGGAGAGAAAACTTTGCCAAGGAGATAGGTGTGAAGGGTTTGTGTAACGGAGGAGTGAGAAGCAGAGAGGATTAGAATGAAAATTGTAGGCGTTAGGATGGAATGGCAATTGTAGGCGTCTATGTAGCTGCAGGCACAGGCAGCAATGTTGGAATGAAGAAGGATAAAATGAGAGAGGTGAAACAGAGAAGATATGAAGAAAATATGAAAGAGAAAGAGATAGATCAGGTAAACACACAACCTTTTGCCCACAGTGGGGGAATTGAGCACCAGATGACATAGCGGGTCAGGCAGCATCTCTGGAGAGAAGGAATGGGTGATGTTTCGGGTCGAGACCCAAAACGTCACCTATCCATGTTCTCCAGAGATGCTGCCTGACCCGCTGAGTTAATCCAGCATTTTGTGATACCTTCGATTTGTACCAGCATCTGCAGTTATTTTCCTACACACCAGATGACACAGATTTATTAAGGTTTAATAGGAACCTGAGGGGTAACTTTTTTACACAAGAGGTGGTGGGTGTATGGAACGAGCTGCCAGAGGAGGTAGTTGAGGCAGGTTCGATCATCACAATTAAGAGACAATAGCACAGGTACATGGATAGGACTGGTTTAGAGGGTTATAGGCCAAGCCCACGCAGGTGGGGCTAGTGTAGATGGGGCATGTTGGCCCATGTGGGCAAGTTGGGCTGAAGGGGTTTCCACGCTGTAAGACTCTGTGACTATAAAGAAAAAATTAAATGCAAAGCAAAAAAGGTGGAAATAGGGAAAAAAAGAGCAATTTTCTATTTAGCTTAGAAATACAGCATGGAAACAAGCCCTTCAGCCCAATGAGTCCACGCTGATCACCCGTTCACACTAGTTCTATGTTATCCAACTTTCTCATCCACACCCTACACACCAGGGGCAATTTACAGAGACCAATTATCGTTTTGGATTGGGACTCTTCTTCAGACTGATGGGACTCGACCTGAAACATCACCTATCCATGTTTTCCAGAGATGCTGCCTGACCCGTTGAGTTACTCCAGCACTTTGTGTCCTTTTTAGTGAAGAGAATGGGAAGTAAGGATCGCAGGAAATATATACGCAGTCAATCTTTGCTGCACCTCATGTGTTTATATGTACTTGAGATAATTTTCTTCCTACACTGCAGGAGGTCCTTGCCGAGGAGCTGTGGGTTGCAATTGCAGTAAATATTTAAAGACAAAAATCCACAGGCTGGAGCATCTATCTGAAATCATTTTAGAGGAAGATTAGAAAACATTCAAAAGTATTATCCGAATGATTTTTACACGGGTAGCAAACATACAGTCGATATGTACAGCCAGTGGCACTCTCTCCATATCCAGGGCAATGCTGGCAGGTAATTAAATCAGTAAAGAACTGCAAGTTTTACAACATCAACCCCAAAGTAAACACACAGAGTGAAGTTTACTTTAGACTTTAGAAATACTGCGTCAAAACAGGCCCTTCAGTCGATCAAAACCGGCCGACCATCGATCACTAGAACTATCCCACACACTAGGGACAATTTTACAATTTTACCAAAGCCAATTAACCTATAAACCTGTACGTCTTTGGAGTGTGGGAGGAAACCGGAGCACCCGGAGAAAACCCACACGGTCACAGGGAGAACGTACAAACTCTGTACAGACAGAACCTCCGTAGTCAGGATCGAACCCGGGTCTCTGTCGCTGTAAGGCAGCAACTCTACCGCGGTGCCTCTGTGCCGATCAAAAAAATAGTGCTGGAAGAACTCAGTGGGTCAGGCACCATCTGCAGAGGTGAATGGACAGACGACGTATCAGGTCGGGACCCTTCTTCAGATTGATTGTAGCATTGGGGGGAAGGGAGAAGAAAGCTGGCAAAGGGAGAAAGGTGGAGAAGGACAAAGTCTGGCAAGTGATAGGTGGATCCAGGTGAAGTATGGGGGGGTCAATTGGCAGATGTGTGGTGTAAATGACAAAGCTTAGAGAGGAAAAGGAGACAAAAGGGTGTCAGATTAGGAGAGAAGAGGAGGAGTGAAGCGTAAAGCTGAATGGTAGGATATATTTGGAAATAGGCAGTGAGGGGAGAGGCGGGGGCCGGGGTGGGGGAAAAGGAGCAGGATGGTGGGAGAAATGGCTACACAATAGGGGGGCAATGGACAGTGGGGCAGCAGGGACATTACTGAAAAATCGGTGAATATACCGATTGGGTCGGTCATACCATTGGGTTGTAAGAAGGGTCCCTACCCAAAACGTCATCTGTCTATATCCTCCACAAATGCTGCGTGACCCTCTGAGTTCCGCCAACGCATGGTTTTGATCAAGATTCCAGCACCTGTAGTTCCTTATATCTCCAAGAACCTGTCCACTCACCCACCTCATCCCTGAACCATCCCACCATGTTCCATGTCATCGCTGAAATATCCCACCATGTTCCCATGTCAATAGACAATAGACAATAGGTGCAGGAGGAGGCCATTCGGCCCTTCGAGCCAGCACCGCCATTCAATGTGATCATGGCTGATCATTCTCAATCATTACCCCGTTCCTGCCTTCTCCCCATACCCCCTGACTCCGCTATCCTTAAGAGCTCTATCCAGCTCTCTCTTGAATGCATTCAGAGAATTGGTCTCCACTGCCTTCTGAGGCAGAGAATTCCACAGATTCACAACTCTCTGACTGAAAAAGTTTTTCCTCATCTCAGTTCTAAATGGCCTACCCCTTATTCTTAAACTGTGGCCCCTTGTTCTGGACTCCCCCAACATTGGGAACATGTTTCCTGCCTCTAACGTGTCCTACCCCTTAATAATCTTATACGTTTCGATAAGATCCCCTCTCATCCTTCTAAATTCCAGTGTATACAAACCTAGTCGCTCCATGTCATCCCAGAAACATCCAAGCATGTTCCCACCTCGTCTCTGAACCATCCCACCATGTTCCCACCTCATGCCCGAGCCAAAGATAGACACAAAAAGCTGGAGGAACTCAGCAGGGCTGGTAGTATCTCTGGAGAGAACGAATGGGTGATGTTTCGGGTAGAGACCATTCTTCAGACTGCTTAGAGATTAGGGAAACAAGAGATATACATGGTGATGTGGAGAGATAAAGAACAATGAATGAAAGATAAGCAAAAAAGTAACGATGATAAAGGAAACAGGCCATTGTTAGCTGTTTGTTGGGTGAAAACGAGAAGCTAGTGCGACTTGGGTAGGGGAGGGATAGAGAGAGGGAATGCTGGGGCTACCTGAACTTAGAGAAATCAATATTCATACCACTGGGCTGTAAGCTGCCCAAGCGAAATATGAGATGCTGCCCCTCCAATTACGTTTAGCCTCACTCTGACAATGGAGGAGACCGAGGACATCCTACCATGTGCCACCAGCATCTGCCCTCGCCAAGGGAGATGAACATGGATCACTCAACAACTGCTGCAAGAACAGCACTTGAATGTTTTCTATTTAGCACCTCTCGCCATATTGACATACTGATAATCAGCAATTAGAACCAAAATTGCATCCTAAATCCAAACTGTCTTGCAGCTGGGTGCACAAGAGACTATAGATGCTGGAACCTGGAGTAAAGAAAAGACAAACAGCTGGGAGAACTCAAAGATCGACACAATGTGCCTGAGTAACTCAGCGGGTCAGGGGCCATCTCTGGAGAAAAAAGTTGTGTGACATTTCAGGACGGGACCCTTCTGCAGACTGGATGGTGCAGGGTCTGAAGAAGGGTCTCGGCCCAAAACGTCACCCATCCTTTTTTCTCCAGAGATGCTGCATGACCCGCTGAGTCACTCCAACACTTTGTGTTCATCTTTGGTATAAACCAGCATCTGCAGTTCTTTGTGGGAGGAAACCGGTGCCCCTGGTGGAAACCCACAGGATCACAGGGAGAACACGCAAACTCCACACACACACACGCCACACACACACACACACACACACACACACACACACACACACACACACATACACACACACACACACACACACACACACACACACACACACACACACATACACACACACAGACATCGCTCGAGGTCAGGATTGAACCCCCATCTCTGGAGCCGGGAGGCAACGGTTGACGACAAAGGTGGCACGGTGAGAGCGTACTTACCCACGGGAGACATCTCCGGCACTGTGGCGTGGTAAGGCTCATCGGGAAATTCTGGCGAGTTGTCATTAATATCCTGAACCTTGATAATGAACTCGGACGGGGGTTCCAGGGGGGAATCTGTCTCTCGGTCGAGGGCCTGTGCAGTGAGCGTGTACTCAGCTTTCTCCTCCCGGTCAAGTCTCTTCATGGCATGGATGTCTCCCGTCAAGTCATTGATCATGAAGATTGTCCCCGCTCCCTCTCCCGACAGGATGTACTTTATATTCCTATTCGCTGGGTCAAGATCCGTATGTAGCTGGGAAGGGAAATGGCAGAAGAATATAAGTTCAATATTTTCTCAATACCGTTTTTATTCAGTCTGAAGAAGGCTCCCGACTCAAAACATCACCTAGTTTATTTTATTTCATTGTCACGTGTACCGAGGTACAATGAAAAGATTTTCTTGTGTGCTAACCAGTCAGTGGAAAGACAATATTTGATTACAATCGATCCATCCAGAGCACTATCCATGTTCTCCAGAGATGCTGCCTGACCTGTTGACTTACTCCAGCACTTTGTGTCCTTTTGTGTAAATCAGCATCTGCTGTTACTAGTTTCTATCCTGCCTTATGACAAATAATTTAGTTTAGTTTAGAACTACAGCGTGGAATCAGGCTCTATGGCCCACTGAGACTGCGCTGAGACACAAGAGACTGCAGATGCTGGAATCTTGACCAAAAAAGAAACTGCTACCAAAAAAGAAACTGCTCGAGGAACTCAGCATTAATTAACAGAAAAAGACAGGGGATGTTTTGAAGAACGGTCTCCTTGCAAAAAATTGCCTGTCCATTTCATTCTTTTACATCAGCCTTCAAAGGTTTCAAAGGTTTCAAAGGTCTTTTATTGTCACATGTACCAATTAATTTACAGTGATATGTGAATTACCATACAGCCATACGAAAAAGAAAGCAACAAGACACACAACTACATAAAAGTTAACATAAACATCCAACACAGCACATTCCGCACATTCCTCAATGTGATGGAAGGCAAAATAGTCCAATCTTCCTCTTTATTCTCCCGCAGACGGGGCAGTTGAACCATCTGTCGGGGCGATCGAATCTCCCGCAGCCGGCGGTCGAAGTGCCCGCGTCGGGGCAATTGAAACTCCCGCGTCAGGGCGATCGAAACCCCCGCGTCAGGGCGATCGAAACTCCCACGTCAGGGCGATCGAAACCCCCGCGTCGGGGCGGTCGAAAGTCCCGCGGCTTGGAGTTCCCAAAGTCGGTCTCTAACCAGACACCGCGGGCTCCCTGATGTTAAGTCCTCAAGCACCCATGGTTGGAGCTCCAAGGTCGATCCCTGGCAAAGGGATCGCGGGCCCCGCGATGTTAAAGTCCCCACGGTGGAGCTCTCAAAATCGGTCTCCAGCAGAGGCCGCCAACTCCTCGATGTTAGGCTGCAGGGCGGACGGAGATACGATACGGAGAAAAATTGCATCTCCATCTAGGTAAGAGAGTAGAAAAAGTTTTCCCCAACCCCACCCCCCACATAAAACAAGCTAAAGAACACTGAAAACATACATTTAACACATGCAATTAAAACATCGATCCCTCTGAGAAACTCCCACCAGGTTCGGACCAACCGTGGACAACCTGGCGCAGTCTCAACAGACTGTGGACAGGCATGGAGAGGAGCAAATCGAACTTGCTGAAGTGGGGATATACTGAAGATGTGGCAGACTGCGAGTGCGGACGGGGCCTCCAGACTATGGAACATCTCCTGAGCTGTGACATGCTGCATGACACACGCACTGTACAGGATCTTGCAGAGGCCAACCACGTGGCACTACAATTTGCTCGCTATTGGCAAACAGTTGTGTGATGAGACGGAATAAATGAAAAATTAAAACACAAAGAAGGAAAGGACAGACAGACTGTTGGCGAGGCAGCCATTGCTGGTGCCACCCGGTGTCAAATTAAACTGGTCCCATCTGCTGGTATATGGTCTACCTCCCTCCATCTCTTACCAGTTCATGTGTCTCTTGAACTGCATTAGTGTATCTGCCTCCTCCACCGCCCCTGGCAGCGTGTTCTAGGCACCCACCACTCACTGTGGTAAAATACTTTAACCTTGCACATCTTCAAACTTTGCCCCTTTCACCTTAAAGTTGTGACCTCTAGTCTTTGACATTTCCACCCTGGGATAAAGACTCTGACTATCTACGCTGTCTATGCCTCTCAGAATTTTAGATCCTTCTATCAGGCAGTCCCTCAGTCTTCCACACTGCAGAAAAAGCAATCCAAATTTGTCCAATCTATTCTAAGTAGCATCTGGTGAACCTCTTCTGTACTTCCTTCAAAGTTTCCACATCCTTCCTGTAATGGAATATCCCGAATGTTACACAAAACTCCAAAAGCAGCCAAACCAAAGATTGAGAAAAATGCACCATTATTTCCCTTCTTTTATACTTTTTCCTCCCACCAAATATGCCATGCACTTGTTTGTTTTATTTAAAGATCTTGAGGATCTGGGCACTGCTGACTAGGGCAGGATTTATTGGCCATCGTGAATTACCCAGGAGAAAAGGTTTGTGAATCACCTTCTTGTTGTGGAGACATAAGGAACTGCAGTTACTGGAATCTAGAGCAAAGCACAAAGTGTTGGGGAAACTCAGTGGATTAAGGCAGCATCTGTGGAAGGATTGATCCTGACCTAAAACGTTGTCTGCCCACTCCCTCTACAGATGCTACCTGATCAGCTGAATTCCTCTTGCACTTTTGTGTTCTGCTCACATTCTTTGTCTCATACACTCCTCATGAAAGTATTTCCATATCTATTGGCTAGAGACTTTAGACTTTAGAGATATAGCGCAAAAACAGCCACTTCAGCCCACCGAGTCCATGCTAACCAGCGATGACCAGCGATTACACTAGCACTATCCTACACACTATGGACAATTTATAATTTGACCGAAGCCAATGAACCTACAAACCTGTTTGTCTTTGGGGTGTCGGAGTAAACCGGAGCATCCGGAGAAAACCCATGTGGCCACGGGGAGAATGTGCAAACTTCGTACAGACAGCACCCGTGATCAGGATCGTACACGGGTCTCTGGCGCTGTAAGGAACCAACTCCACCGTTGCATCACTTTGCTGCCCAAGGTTACTTCAAGGATTTCGACCAGCAAAGATAAAGGAACTACAGTATATTTCCAACACAGTAAACGGGGCGGCACAATGGGGCAGCAGTAGTGTTGATGCCATACAGTGCAACAGACCTGGGTTCGATCCTAACCACGGGCGCTGTGTGTCTGGAGTTTGCACGTTCTCCCTGTGACTGCATGGGTTTTCTCTGGGTGCTCTGGTTCTCTCCCACATTCCAAAGACGTACATGTTTTGTAGGTTAATTGACTTTGGTAAAATTGTAAATTGTCTCTAATGTGCAGGACTGTGTTAGTGTGCGGGGTGATCGCTGGTCGGCGCGGACATGGTGGGCTGAAGAGACCGTTTCCATGCTGTGTCTCTAAACTAAAAAAAGGAAGGGATGCAACTTGGGAGGAAATCTGGAGGTATTGGTGTTCCCATTTATCTTTTGTCCCTGTCCTTCTTGGCAGGTGAGGACTTGAGGAGTGTTGCAGGAGGTGCCAAGGCATGTAAACTGCAGTGTAGTGTGTAGGTGCGGCACATTCCCATGCACAGTGCTAATCACAAGTTGCAAGTTATAGGAATAAAATTAGGCCATTTATCGCATCGAGTCTACTCCGCCAATCAATCATGGCTGATCTCTGCCTCCTAATCCCATTTTCCTGCCTTCTCCCCATAACCCCTGACACCCGTTCTAATCAAGAATTTGTCTATCTCTGCCTTAAAAACATCCACTGACTTGGCCTCTTTGGCAATGAGATCCACAGATTAACTACCCTCTGACTAAAGAAATTTGTTCTCACCTCCTTTCTAAAAGAGCACCTTTTAATTTTGAGGCTCTGACCTCTGGTCCCAGACTCTCCCACCAGTGGAAACACGCTTTCCACATCCACTCTATCTATGCCTTTCATTATTCTGTAAATTTTAATGAGGTCCCCCCTCAACCTTCTAAACTACGACGAGTAGAGGCCCAGTGCTGTCAAACGCTCATCATATGTTAACCCACTCATTCCTGGAATCATTCTTGTAAACCTCCTCTAGACCCTCTCCAGCACCAGCACATCCTTCCTCAGATATGGGGCCCAAATTTAGATTTAGATTTAGATTTAAATTTAGAGATACAGCGCGGAAACAGGCCCTTCGGCCCACCGAGGCCGCGCCGCCCAGCGATCCCCGCACATTAACACTATCCTACACACACTAGGGACAATTATTTCAATAATATAAAATCCGCATGTAATCATTTGTGTCGCGAGAATATAAAAATGCTCAATCGTTGAGGCAGTTTGGGTTCTTCTCAGAGTGTTTTGGACTTGCACTAAACGTTATTCCCTTTATCCTGTATCTATACAATGTGGATGTCGTCATATGTAGTCTTTCTGGTAACTGGATAGCACGCAACAAAAACTAAACTAAAATGTTAAGGCCTTGAGTAAACATTCTGAGAACTTCACCGCTGCTCCACGAGATCTTATTTGTGTCTGTCCTGTACTGAGTCATAACTAAGAAGGTAACTGAGCCCCTATTCAGAGTATGGGTCAAACACACAATTCAGAGCATAGGTGAAACACACAATTCCCTCCCACATTGAGAATTCAAGCACACTCTCGGTGTGCAAAATTGTGATAGGAAAAGTTTGGGAAAACGTACAGTGTCTCTTGCCCAGAGTAGGGGAGTCAAGAATCAAAGGACATTAGGTTTAAAGTGAGGGGGGGAAAGATTTATTAGAAACCTGAGGGGTAACTTTTCTACACAAAGGGTGGTGGGTGTATGGAACGAGCTACCAAAGGAGGTAGTTGAGGCAGGTACTATCGTAACATTTAAAAAGAAGGGTCTCAACCAGAAACGTCACCTATCCATGTTCTCCAGAGTTACTATCTAACCCGCTGAGTTACTGCAACATTTTGCGTCTATCTTTATAAGAAACATTTAGACAGGTACATGGATAGGATAGGTTTATAGGAATATGGGCCAAATGCAGGCAGGTGGGACTAATGTAGATGGGACCTGTTGGTTGGCATGGTCAAGTTGGGCTGAAGGGCCTGTTTACATGCTGTATGACTCTTTGCTACTATTTACATTCTCTGGATGGTGCAAAGCTCTTGAGGTGAGTCACTTGCCAGAGGGAACCCATTTTCTGGCTCCCTAATGCTGCCAATGTATTTATATGGATAGTCCAGTTGGATCATGCCAAAGAAAAAGAGGTCAGAATGCAATACAACATTTGTGTTCTCTGTTGAAACTGCCACAAGGCATCTCAAAGAACCTGCTGCTTTTTTTTAAACACCTTTCCAAAAGCTTTTCTATTCAGCCTTTCCTTAACCCATAATTTACCAGCCAGAAAAACTGCCCAAGATGAGATTGGAATGCATAGCCTTTGCTCACAATAAATGTACCCAAACAGCTGCCTTTTTTTAAATGTAAAAAGACTGTTTATGTCAGAAAATGTTCTCTGAATAAAAAGAGTGGGAAGGTGTGCAGATGCAAGGAAGTGCAGATGCTGGAATTTTGAGCAAATCACAAAGTGCTGGAGGAGCTCAGCAGGGCAGGCGGCAGGGCAGGGCAGGGCAGGGCAGGGCAGGGCAGGCGGCAGGGCAGGGCAGGGCAGGGCAGGGCAGGCGGCAGGGCAGGGCAGGGCAGGGCAGGGCAGGGCAGGGCAGGGCAGGCGGCAGGGCAGGGCAGGGCAGGGCAGGGCAGGGCAGGGCAGGGCAGGGCAGGTGGCAGGGCAGGGCAGGGCAGGGCAGGGCAGGGCAGGGCAGGGCAGGGCAGGGCAGGGCAGGCGGCAGCATCTGTAAAGGGAATGGACAGACAATGTTTGAGGCTGGAACCCTTGGTTAAGACATCTATTATTACCTTGGGGGTACAAGGGAACTGCAGAGGCTTGAATATTGAATAAAACACAAAGTGCTGGAGGAACTCAGCAGGTCAGGCAGCATCTGTGAAGGGAAATGGACAGGCAACTTTTTGGATTGGGACCATTGCTTCAGGCATCTATTCCATATAATATAACCATATAACAATTACAGCACGGAAACAGGCCCGTTTGGCCCTACCAGTCTAGGCCGACCACTTTCTCTGACCTAGTCTCATCTACCTGCTCTCAGACCATAACCCTCCAATCCCCTCCCATCCATATACCTATCCAATTTACTCTTAAATAATAAAATCGAGCCTGCCTCCACCACTTCCACCGGAAGCTCATTCCACACAGCCACCACCCTCTGAGTAAAGAAGTTACCCCTCATGTTACCCCTAAACTTTTGTCCCTTAATTCAGAAGTTATGTCCCCTTGTTGGAATCTTCCCCACTCTCAAAGGGAAAAGGCTACCCACGTCAACTCTGTCCGTCCCTCTTAAAATTTTAAAAACCTCTATCAAGTCCCCCCTCAACCTTCTAGGCTCCAAAGAATAAAGACCCAACCTGTTCAACCTCTCTCTGTAGCTTAAGTGCTGAAACCCAGGCAACATTCTAGTAAATCTCCTCTGTACCCTCTCCATTTTGTCGACATCCTATATTCCTAGCAAGGGGATACACAGGAACTGCAGATGTTGGAATCTTGAACAAAACATATGGTGGTGGAATAACTCAGCAGGTCAGGCAGCATCTCTGGCGGACATGGGTAGGAGACGATTCACATCGGACCCTTCTTCAGACTCATTATTCGTATCTTTTTTGATCAATCAATCAAAACACCTTCATTGACAGGTACAATCCAAAGTTTGTGTGGGATATGAAGTGGGTCCATATTATGGTGGTAGAAGTCTTTTCAAAGGCTGATGGTTCTCTCCCCATTATCAAGGTCAGTAATCGTTAATTGTACTCCGCAGTGCAGTGATTCTCTTAGTACTATGGTGAGATGTAGATCCAGATTTTTCTCTTCAAAGCACCAGGAGTGGGGTTTAATTTAGGGGTTTAAGCCCCTTTTACTACCTCTAGTTTTAGTCTGAAGAATGGTTCTTATCCGAAATGCCATATTCAGAGATGTTGCCTGCCCGCTGAGTTACTGCAGTACTTTGTGTCTACCTTGGGTATAAACCAGCATTTGCAGTTCCTTCTACACATCATTGTCCGCTGCAATGTGAAATCTCCTCAAGGTATGCTGACTTTGAAGAAGTTCTCCTCCTCTCCCTGCCTTTTTCCTACCTCGTGTTCCACCCCCCCCCCCCCCCCCCCCCCCCCCCCCCCCCCCCCCCCCCCCCCCCCCCCCCCCCTCTCCCTCCCCTCACCTTCTCCACTTCTACTTTCAATCTGAAGAGGAGTTCTGACCCGGAATGTCACCCATCCTTTTTCTCCAGAGATGCTGCCTGAGCCACTGAGTTACTCCAGCACTTTGTGTCTATCTGTGGGGTTTAATTAACTACCGTAGCTGTGAGATTGCAGGAATGTCGCACTTATGCCAATGAATGGCAAAGGATTCATGTTGCAATTATGCAGTGGTATGAAATAGGGAATATCATCATAGGCATTAAACATGGTCATCTTTGGCCACCAATTATATTCAGCTCTACACACTTAATTTTGCTGGATGAGAGTTGTGCTTTTGATTGATTGAATTGATTGAAAGGTACGTCATGGAAACAGTCTCTTCGGCCCACTGAGTCCAAGCCAACCATCGATCACCCGTTCACATTAGTTCTATGTTATCCCATTTTTCCACCCACTCCCTACACACACCTACAAACCTACATGCATTTAGGATGTGGGAGGAAACTGGAACACCCGGAGAAAATCCTCAAAATCAAGGGGAGAATGTGCAAACCCCACACAGACAGCATCTGAGGTCTGAATCAAGCCTGTGTCTCTAGCACTTTAGGGCAGCAGCTCTATCTTTTGTGCTACTGTGCTGCAATGAAATGTCTGTGCTGACCATGATGACAAATTTTGTGTTCTTGTTCTATGCCTTTATGAAATTTTGCGCGTCTTCAAGGTACAACAGAAGTCTTTATTACAGTAACTCAATGCTGGCAGCAAGACAACTAAAATGGGTGCAACCACACAATTTGACTGCACACTCCACTCTGTGTACAACCAAGATAACTATGTACAAAACATCTCCCTTTGTCCTGTGCAGCGCCACCTGCTGCATGGGAGGAGCAACAGGTCCTCCCACCCCACACAGTCCATCAAACATCACACTCCCCCTTTCCAGTTTGAACGTCTCTATTCCTGAATGAGTCGCCTTCGGGGAATGCCACGATTGCAAAGTGTCGATCGACGATGGACCACAGGCAGATCGGCGGGGAGTTCTTCTGGTGGAACATCGTCAAGCCAGGGGAGGGGCAAATCAGGCACTCCAGTGTCCACACTGGTTCTGGTCAGGCTCTGCGCAGTCTTCGCTGGAGGAACGTGGCTTCTTAATTGGTCATCTTGCCTTCGGTAATGTCCTTCTTGTCCTTGGACAGTGTACATTTTAGTTCCAATGTGAGCCATGATCCGGCCAGCGCACCATTTGTTTTGCTTGGTCGTATAATTGCGGTAATATACGTAGTCGCCAATGTCGAATTTGGACTTGGTCGACTTCGTTGGCGGAGTGCGCGACGTGTTAGAGTTACGGGTCGGGTTAAAAACTGATAGGGGAGAGCGCACTTGACGTCCGAGCATCATCTCCGCTGGCGTTCGACCGGTAGTGCAGTTTGGAACAGTTCGATACTGCTGTAAGAAATCGCGCAATGCCAATTGTTTCGATTTCTTTTCAATTTCTACAGCGGGTTTCATGGCTTGCTTGAAAACGCCGATGAGCCGCTCCGCCTCACCATTTGAGGATGGATGAAAAGGTGCTGATGTCAGATGCATGATTGAGTGATGTTTGCACCAGTCACTGAACATTTGCGAGGCAAATTGGGGTCCATAGTCGCTTACGATTGTTAAGGGCAATCCCCAAATGGCAAATAAATCGTCGAGTGCAGAAGTGGTTGTTTCGGTGGTTCGATATTTATTCATTTGGATAACCTGTGGCCATTTTGAATGGGCGTCCATGACGACCAGCCACATGTCCTCCAGGAACGGTCCGGCAAAATCTATGTGGATTCGCTGCCATGGTTGGTCGGGGACAGGCCATGGGGAGGTCTTTTCCGGTGGATTCGGCGCTGTTTCGGCACATGGTGTGCAGTCCTTGCAGTGGTCGGCTATATCAGCCTCGATATTCAGCCACCACACATGCGTGCGGGCGAGCACCTTCATTCGCACAATTCCAATGTGTGTCTTGTGCAACATTTTCAGAATTAGCGATCGCAGTTCCGTCGGAATGATCACGCGACAGTCGCGGAGCACAATGCCATCTTTGGAGGAGATTTCCGTTTGCGCATTCTGGAATGAGTGGAATTCCTTGTCCAGCTTGGGACAGTTTGGCCACCCCTGTGACAAAATGTTGTACCTTCGACAAAATGGGGTCTGTGCTCGTGTAGTTGGCAACCGTCCTTGCAGACGGGGAAATTGGCGATGACCCGCGTGTTGAGCTTTAAAATCACATGCCTTTGGTGCAAAGTTTGGCAAGAAATTTGGTGATAGATTGCCCTTCCTGTTGCACCATCCGGTAGAAATCGAGGCGAGCTGCGAGGAAATTTTGACTTTCTTCGTAATGCAGCTGCAAAGCCATTGTGATTTCCACCCTTCCCACAGCTCCTCCCACCCCACACAGTCCACCAAACATCACAACAAGATAAATTAATCTGTGTAGGAAAATAACTGCAGATGCTGGTACAAATCGAAGGTATCACAAAAAGCTGGAGTAACTCAGCGGGTCAGGCAGCATCTCAAGAGAGAAGGAATGGGTGACGTTTCGGGTCGAGACCCTTCTTCAGACTTCAATCCTGAGATGCTGCCTGACCCGCTGAGTTATTCCAACTTTTTGAGATAAACTAATCTCATCTGCCTGCACATGATCCATATCCCTCCATTCCCTGCATATCCACCTGCCTATCTGACAGACTCTCTAATGTTACCATTGTACTTGCCTCCACTATTACCCCTGGCAGCACCTTCCAGGCACCCACCATCCTCTGTGTTAAACAAATCATTTAAACATTGCTCCTTTTGCCTTAAAGGTATGCCCGCTTGTTTCCTGTCATGACATTGCCAACCTGGGTGAAAAGATTTTGACTGTCTACCTTATCTATGCCTCTCATAATTTTTCGATACTTCTATCAGGTCTTTTCTCAGACATTCTCGAAAAAACAATCCATGGCTGTCCAACCTCTCCTGGAATCTAATACCCCCTAATCCAGGCAAGATTCTGGTAATCTTCCTCTGGACCCTCTCTAAAGCCTTCACAAAATTCCTGTAATGGGGAAATAAGTACTCCAAATACTGCCTTACCAAAGTCTTATACAGCTGCATCGTGACTTCCTGACTCTTGTATTTAATGTACCAAACAATGATGGCAAGCACACCATACACCTGGGAAAGACACAAAGTGCTGGAGTAACTCAGTGGGCCAGGCAGCATCGCTGGAGAAAATGGATAGGTGATGTTTGGGGTAGGGACTCATTGCAAGGGTGAAGCAAAGGAAAGATAGAAGATGTTCTCCATGTCCCCCAAAGATTCAGCATGACCTGCTGAGTTCCTCCAGCACTTTATTTCTTTCCTTGTAAACCAGCACCTGCAGTTCCTTGTTTCTACACACCATACCTTCTCTTCTTATGTAGGAGAAGTGCTGTTACTGAGTACAATTAGCAGGGTAGATTGATGAAATATTGGTTCTTCTCAAGACGAAGATGAGGGGAAATGTTTCGTTTCACAGAATTGTGTGATCTGGAAATTTGTACCCAGCGATCTGTGGAGGGGTAGTTCTTGATTCCATTCAAGATGGAGGTAGATTTTTATTTTCAAGGGGGGAGTCAAGGAGGGAGAGTCACAATCAAGTGAAGATAAGATCAACAATAACGTGAAAGGACACAAAGTGCTGATGTAACTCAGTGGGTCAGGCAGCATCTCCGGTGAACATGGAGACGTGATGTTTTGGGGCAGGACTGAAACGTTAGCACTCTGTGCAAACCAAACATCTGCAGTTCCTTATTTCAGCAATAAACCTGGTTGAAATTGCTCGAGATGACTCCAGCTCTCATTTCTTGATCTCTCATAAGTTCTGTCAGTGAAGAATCAGCCACAAAGTGTACAGGAGTACCATGACATTGTTATGACATCACTGGCACATTTGGAAGATAGAATTACTTCTTGTCAAATGGCAAAGTGCAAGACAAGGCCATTCTTTCTACCTCATCATAGAGGTTTTTAGGATCATGAGAGGAATAGATTGGTAAATGCATATAGTCTTTTACCCAGAGTAGGGGAATCAAGAACACAGAGGACATAGGTTTAAGGTGAGAGGGAGAAAGATTTAATAGCAACTTGAGGGGCAACATTTTTATACAAAGGGTAGTAGGTATTTGGAATGAGCTATTGGAAGAGGTAGTTAAGACAGGTACTATCCTTAAAAAGCATTTTGACAGATGCATGGATAGGATAGGTTTAGAGGGATATGGGCCAAATGCAAGCAAGTGGGACTAGTGTAGATGGAGCATGTTGGTCAGCATGAACGAGTTGGGCTGAAGGGCCTATTTTCACATTGCATGACTCTATGACTATGACTCTAATTTCTTTGCAGTAATGTGAAAGCAAATGCCCAAATAAACCAGGGGAAAAATAAAACAAAACTATCGCAGTTTGACGTTATTAAGAACTGTCTCACACACATCCAGGTTGATTGATGTTATGCTGGCGATTGGCGAAAAATGATTAAATGTTATTAATACCTGTATGCTATAAAATGGAGGTGGAATAGTATGTCTCCATTGCTACTGAGCTTTGATATTAATCACACAGTGGTCCCCTCTGGAATCAGTCAGAAAATATCACGGTGCCTGAATCTTGGTTTGAGACTGCCCACAAAGCTTTAGCGATAATGTTTCATTTTTTTCACTTTCCCGTTTAACGCACCCCACCAACACAACATCAACACTATAACTTCATACGTTTATAAGTGATTGGAGCAGAATTAGGCCATTCGGCTCATCAAGTCTATTCCGCCATTCAATCATGCCTGATCTATCTTTCCCTCTCAACCCCATTCTCCTGCCTTCTCCACATAACCCCTGACACCCGTAGTAATCAATAATCTTTCAATCTACACCTTAAAAATATCCATTGACAGTCTCCACAGCCTTCTGTGACAATAAATTCCACAACTTGCACTGTGCTATAAGAAAATAACTGCAGATGCTGGTAGAAATCGATTTATTCACAAAATGCTGGAGTAACTCAGCAGGTCAGGCAGCATCTCGGGAGAGAAGGAATGGGTGACTTTTCGGGTCGAGACCCTTCTTCAGACTGATGTCAGGGGGGCGGGACAAAGGAAGGATATAGATGGAGACAGGAAGATAGAGGGAGATCTGGGAAGGAGGAGGGGAAGGGAGGGACAGAGGAGCTATCTGAAGTTGCACTGTGCTATACTGTTCTATGGTCTTATAAGGTTATAAGTTCACAATTGATGGTAGAATTAGGCCATTCAGCCCCTCAATTCTACTCCACCATTCAATCATGGCTGATCTATCTCTCCCTCCTAACCCCATTCTCCTGCCTTCTCCCCATAACCTCTGACACCTGTACTAATCAAGAATCTATCTCTGCCTTAACAATATCCACTGACTTATAATAATAATAATAATAATAATACATTTTATTTATATAGCGCTTTTCATATACTCAAAGACGCTTTACAGAGATTTTGAGAACATAGGGGAAATGAATAAATAGATAAATAAGTAAATAAATAAATAAATGAACAGAGAAAGGAGACAGAAGGTGAGGTGACCTTCAGTGGTTGAAGGCAGTACTTCACTCCACAGCCTTCTGTGGCAAAGAATTCTACAGATTCGCCATTCTCTGACTAAAGAAATTTCTCTTCATCTCCTTCCTAAAAGAACGTCCTTTAATTCTGAGGCTATGACCTCTAGTCCTTGACTGTCCCACTCATGGAAACATCCTCTCCACATCCACTCTATCCAAGCCTTTCAGTGTTCTGTATGTTTCAATGAGGCCCCCCCTCATTCTCCTAAACTCCAGCCAGTACAGGCCCAGTGTCGACAAACACTCATCATAGGTTAACCTACTCATTCCTGGGATCATTCTTGTAAACCTACTCTGGACCCTCTCCAGAGCCCATATCTAGAATCTCTCCAGAGTCTAGATCCAACCTAGCTATCAAGCCATCTATTTCTGTTTAGGAAGGAACTGCAGATACTTGTTTATGTCAAAGATAGACACAAAAAGCTGGAGTAACTCAGCTGGTCAGGCAGCATCTCTGGGGAAAAGGAATATGTGACGTTTCAGGTCAAGACACTTCAGTCTGAAGAAGGGTTTCGAACCAAAACGTCACCTATTCCTTTTCTCCAGAGATGCTGCCTGACCAGCCGAGTTACTCCAGCTTTTTATGTATATATAAGCATCTGTTTCTACCAGTCTTACACTAATATAATTTTTTTATTCTCCACAAATTTCCCTGAACTCCTCCTCCATTCCACTGCTCACCCAGTTTGGTTCAGTTTGGTTTATTATCGTTACGTGCACCGATGTACAGTGAAAGGCTTTTTTGTTGGGTACTATCCATTCAGCGAAAACACTGCACAAGATTACAATCAAGCCGTCCACTGTGCACAGATACACTTTGATCAATTCACAGAGGCAAATTAACCCACCAGTCCGCACATCTGTGTGGTGTGCGAGAAAACCGGTGCACCCAGAGGAAAGCAACAAGGAGAACTTGCAAACTCCACAGAGACAGCATCAGAGTTAAGGACTGAACTAGGTCACTGGAATTATGAGTCAGCAGATCCATGTATTTTAATATTTTTTAAAAATTATTTACAACAATGTTAATGGGTTTTAAATATCTCAATATATCAGTGACATTTAAAAATGGTTACAAATACCTTCCTGCTTCACCAGTATCTGGATCAGAGTACTGTATGTAAGGGATAACCTTAGGCTAGGAATGTCATCCGGTAACGTGGCACAGTGCAGTCAGAGTCAGTGGGACCATGCAAGGTCCAATTTATTATTGAACGGTAGGAATCAATGGGCTGTAAAACACTTTGTGAAGCTCTCACTGCGGCCCTGCCTCTTGTTGTGGGCTGTTTGGCTATTTCTGAGCAAGGCGCTGAGTAATATTCCTCCCCCCTCCCTCTCACCTGCCGAGATTGAGCACAAGGCAGCACGGTGAAGCGGCGGTAGAGTTGCTGCCTCACAGCGCCAGAGCCCCAGCTTCAACCCTGACTGCGGGTGCTCTCGGTACAGAGTTTGTACATTTGCCCCGTGTCTGCGTGTATTTTGCCCAGGTTTCCTCCCACATCCACAAGACGCATAGGTTTGTAGGTTAATTGGTAAACATTTAACATTGTTCCTTGGTGTGGTAAAGAACAAGTGTGCAGGTGATCGCTGGTCGGCGCGGACTCGGTGGGCCGACGGGCCTGTTTCCGTGTTGCATCTCTAAAGTCTACACACAAGTAAGGTACACCTTGCCGCTTGGTTCCCAGGGGTCGAGTGGAGAGACGCACGAGACTGCAGATGCTGGAAAACAATTGCCAAAAACACAAACAAACCCCTGGGGGGATTCGGCTGGTCAGGCAGCATCAATGAGGAATTGGGAAAACAAGGACAGGAACTCGACGACACAGGGCATTGGAGCCAGGCTCAAAGACCACAGGAATCTGCGAGCAAAGAGGGGCCCAGCGTGCCACGCTGTGGAGAACAAAAAGGGAGCCAATGGGGGGCCCGCCGAGAATGAAGAGGGACCTGACGATCAGCCTGGTTCACCACTGCGAGAAGATGAGACTGTCCTACAAACCTCTGAAGCTTTGTCGGCACCAGAAATGTGGTGACTCTTTGTGTACTGCCTAGGTGAGGTCTGCTGTATGATTGTACCTGATTGTATCGTCAGAATAGGAATAGCAGAGTACAATGCACAGAGGAAGGAGTGGCACACCATCTTCCCTACAATCTTTGCAGTTTCCAAGCAGAACTGGTTTAGAATGTTACACTCTCTGGAACTTGAGCTAACCGTATGAAATTTGGTCAAGATTCAAGAGAATTTTATTGTCATATATGTACCGAAACGTAAATTCCTATTTACAGCAGCACAACAGATATGTAAACATAGTACTCAATAGACAATAGACAATAGGTGCAGGAGGAGGCCATTCGGCCCTTCGAGCCAGCACCGCCATTCAATGTGATCATGGCTGATCATTCTCAGTCAGTACCCCGTTCCTGCCTTCTCCCCATACCCCCTGACTCCACTATCCTTAAGAGCTCTATCTAGCTCTCTCTTGAATGCATTCAGAGAATTGGCCTCCACTGCCCTCTGAGGCAGAGAATTCCACAGATTCACAACTCTCTGACTGAAAAAGTTTTTCCTCATCTCAGTTCTAAATGGCTTACCCCTTATTCTTAAACTGTGGCCCCTTGTCCATTACTCAATTGATAATGTAATAAACAAACAAATGGGGGGGGGGGGGAATTTAAATTAAAAAAAACAATATAATGGAAAAACAAAACAAAGCCCAAAGTCCCCAGTTCAACCAAGGCAGTTCATCGTTTGGAGCTTAGTTGGAGTTCGTAGTGTTTAATAAGCTGATGTTTGCTGGGAAGAAGCTGCTCCTGAACATGGACATTATAGTTTTCAGACTCCCTATACCTTCATCCTAATGGCAGGAGTGAAATGAGAATGTGGCCAGGGAGGTGTAGGTCCTTGATGAGCTGGCTGCCTTTCTGAGGCAGTGACTCCTGTAAATCCCTTCAATGGTGGGGAGGTCAGTACCCGTAATGGTCTGGGAAGTGGTTCATCGGTGTTTGTCACCACCTTTGTTCCTGGGCGTTCGAGTTGCCGATCCAGACCGTGATGCAACCCGTCAACATGCTCTCTGTTTGCCTATTCAGTATTATAGTTTTTGTGACATTAGGAGATGTAAAGAGAAGAAAGAAATAATGAGCTATGTTTCAAAATCACCTTTCAAATCCCTTTCAGAACATCATTATCTCTTTAGCAGCCAAGGAGGTGTTTTTCAAATGAGTTTGCTGTAGCAATGTTGAAAAATAAAATGAAGGAAAAACACATCTGGCCCCAATTATTAAGACATAAAAAATGTGCAATTATGTGGTGCTTTTGCACATTTGTAAGAAAGGCTTCTTCAGATGGCACATGAGGGTAATTCTTTGCTGTTATTGTGCAGGCAAATATTAATCTGTGCATTGCATGATCCCACAAATCAGGGCCTGGATCAGAAATGAGTAATGTTTGGTACAACAGTGCACATCTCCCGCTGTTTCCTGGGTAGTAATGCAAGTCTGTGTGTGTCAAAGTGAGAGCGCAAAATGCCGTCTCGATTTAATATCCCATCGGAAAGAGAGTGCCTGCTGTAATACTACATTGCTGTAGCACTGCTCTCAGAGTTTTGGTGGAGATTAGATGCTTAAGTACAGGAGTGAGACCACACCATCTTCAGACTCCCGCGAACGTGCCACAGCTAACATAAAACAGGATGACTCCCGGCAGAGATGGAGAGTGCACTCCATAGAAATTTCTCTTCCTAGAGATCAATCACTGACAAAAAGAGAGGAGTACATTATATTGTCATGTCTGTACATTTGTACACTGTCTTTGACACAGAAGAATGTTCATGTTCATAAGTTCATAAGTTCTCGGAGCAGAATTAGGCCAATCAGCCCATCAAGTCTACTCCGCCATTCAATCATGGCTGATCTATCTTTCCCTCTCAACCCCATTCTCCTTCCTTCTCCCCATAACCCCTGACATTCTTACAAATCAACAATTTGTCAATCTCCGCCGTAAAAATATCCATTGATGGCCTCCACAGCTGTCTGTGACAATGAATTCCACACCTGCTTCAAAGTCTCCACTATTGTCCCTCTACCCAAAAAGACAAGGATCACTGGTCTTAATGACTACAGACCTATCGCACTAACCTCTGTAGTCATGAAGACCTTTGAAAGACTTCTGCTGGCTCAGCTGAAAAACATCACAAACCCTCTACTGCAGTTTTTATACCAGGCCAATAGATCAGTGGATGACGCAGTCAACCTAGGCCTGCACTTCATCCTCCAGCACCTAGAATGCCAGGGGACCTATGCAAGGATTTTGTTTGTGGACTTTAGCTCTGCATTTGACACCATTGTGCCAGAGCTACTACACTCCAAACTCTTCCAGTTGACTGTGCCTGAACCCCTCTGTCAGTGGATCATCAACTTCCTGACAGACAGGAAGCAGCATGTGAGGCTGGGAAAGTACATCTCGGACCCGCAGATCCTCAGCATAGGAGCACCGCAAGGCTGCATACACCCCCCTCTCCTTTACTCTCTACACCAACGGCTGCACCTCCACAGACTCCTCTGTCAAGCTTCTCAAGTTTGCTGATGACACAACCCTGATTGGACTGATCCAGGATGGGGAGGAATCTGCCTATAGACGGGAAGTGACACAGCTGGCGTCCTGGTGCTCAATGCTCTTAAGACAGTGGAATTGATTGTAGACTTTAGGAGAACTCCCCCTCCCCTCCCCTCCCCCAACTCACCATCAACAACACCACAGTCACATCTGTGGAGTCATTTAAGTTCCTCGGAACCATCATCTCCAGGGACCTTAAATGGGGGGCACCATTGACTCCACAGTCATCTCTGACCCCTCTCACCCTGGCCACAAACTCTTTAAAGCACTTCCCTCTGGAAGGCGACTCCGGACTGTCAAAGCAGCCACAGCCAGACATAAAAACAACTTTTTTCCGCGAGTAGTAGCTCTACTCAATAACCAAAAGTCTGTAATTTCTTTTTGCTCTGGTTTATTTTACTCACATGTTTAAACTGTGATGTTGTACTCTTATTATTTTAATGTTTTGTGCTTTATTCTTAATTGCTTACTGTATGTTCATGTTGTATAAGAAAATAACTGAAGATGCTGGTACAAATTGAAGGTATTTATTCACAAAATGCTGGAGTAACTCAGCATGTCAGGCAGCATCTCAGGAGAGAAGGAATGGGTGACGTTTCGGGTGAGACCCTTCTTCAGACTGAAGAAGTTTTGTGAATAAGTATGTTCATGTTGTTACTTGCGAGAGGAGTACCAAGGCACATTCCTTGTATGTGTACATACTTGGCCAATAAACTTGTTCATTCATTCATTCATTCATTCATTCATTCATTCATTCATTCATTCATTCATTCATTCATTCATTCATTCATTCATTTATTCATTTATTCATTCATTCATTTGACTAAAGAAATTCCTCCTCACCTCCTTTCTAAAGGTACCTCATTTTATTCTGAGGCAATGGCCACTGGTCCTAGATTCTCCCACTAGTGTTAACATAATTTCCACATTCACTCTATCCAGACCATTCACTATTCGGTAAGATTCAATGAGGTCCCCCCTCATCGTTCTAAACTTCAGTGACGAGAGGCCCTCTTCCATCAAACACTCATCATGTGACTAGATCAGAATTCTGGAGGCTGAGGACAATGCATTGATTATTTCTCCCCTCCCCCTCCCATTCCACCTACATTCCTTCCTCTAACTTTACAATTCACAACTCTTCAATCCTTTTGTCTCACACATTCTGTCTTTTCATTTCTGTCCATTGTCCAGCCATCTATCAAATAACTGTCCTCACCTATGACCTGCGAGGCTTTGCCCTCCTCCTTCTCTTTTCCACATTTCTTCGCACTCACCCCCAACCCCCCCCCCCCCCCATAATCAGCCTGAGGAAGGGTCCCGACCTGAAACATCACATATCCATGTTCGCCACGGACGCTGCCTGACCCGCTGAGCTCCTCCAGCACCAGGTGTCTCCTTTTTTAAACCAGCATCTGCAGTTTCTTCTTCTCTCCATGTTTCCCCATCATCGACCCCATCCACACTTTATGTTACCTCAGGAAAGGACCCAACATGATCAACATTACTCGCCAGTCATCCCCTCTTCTCTCCTCTCCTGTTGGGGGCTAAAACACAAAAAGCTTGAAAACACGCACCACCAGAATTAGGAAGAGTTACTTAGCCGGGCAAGAGTTGCTGCAGATTATTAAATTCATGAGGCCCTAAGCAAGACCCACCCCGTGGTCAAACCCAAGTCCAATCCACAACAGTCACATAACGCTCTTTCCATCTATTCACCATCATTGTGCTCCCTGCAACGTTTCATCACGTTGTAGAAGGTAGGGTCACTGTAGAGTGGCACAGTGGCCCAGCGGTAAAGTTGCTGCCTCACAGTGCCAGAGACCTGGGTTCGATCGTGACAATGGTTGCTGTCTGTATGGAGTTTGTACATTCTCCCTGTGACCGTGTGGGTTTTTCCAGGTGTTCCAGGTGTCCTCCCAGACTCCAAACAAATGTAGGTTAATTCCCCCTAGTGTGTACTATGTGAAAACCAGGATAATATAGAACCAGTGTATGGGTAATCGTTGGGCAGTGTGGACGGTGGGCTGAAAGACCCGTTTCTCTAAAATCTAAAGCAAATAACTGTAGATGCTAATCTACAATAAAAGACACAAAGTGCTGGAATAACTCAGTGGGTTAAGCAGCATCTCTACAGAACATGGATAGGTGACATTTCAGGTGAAGACCCTTCTTCATTCTCTACTGTTGGTGTAAGTTACTTGTAGGTTAACAGGCTTCGGTAAAATTGGCCAAGCTTGTCAGATAGTATTAGTGTACAGGGTGATCGCTGGTCGGCACGAACTTGGTAGCCCTGTTTCTGAGCTGTATCTAAAGTCTAAAGTTGCGACCAAGAAAAATCAACCTGTGCCTCAAGGTTTGATTATGTTCAGGTAATACACTGACTCCATTTCAAATCTCTAGAGAAAGCACATATTAAATGGGGAATAGAGGTAATGCACACAGGAAGAAAATATTTTCCTGTTTCATTTTCTAAATAGTGTTGAGAAGTAGTCTCCAGGTGCATGTTTCAGGAAGTGGTAATTGCAAAGAGTCCGAGACCTCACTAGGCTGCAATAACAGAAAAAATAGGTTTGTCTTAATTCTTCAAAGTGATTCCAATGTATGATGCAGTCTTGGAAAAAGCAACAATACCTGTGAGAAACACACAGCTGGTCAGTCAGCAACAATTTGATCTCTTCCTTTGGGGAAGATTCAGTGCAAGACCGCACTGTCCAATTGTTCCCCATGTATAGGTTTAAGTTTATTCTTGTCATGTGTACCGAAGTACAGTGAAAAGTTTTGTTTTGCATGCGTCAGGGGGTATGGGGAGAAGGCAGGAACGGGGTACTGATTGAGAATGATCAGCCATGATCACATTGAATGGCGGTGCTGGCTCGAAGGGCCGAATGTCCTACTCCTGCACCTATTGTCTATTGTCTATTGTCTATTGTCTATCTGATCACATCAGATAATACTATACACAAAAACGATCAAGCCAAACACAAATACAATAGGTAGAACAAAGGGGAAGATACAGAGTGCAGGATATAATTCTCAGCATTGGAGCGCAACAGTTCCAGAGACAAAGTCCAATGTCTGCAATGAGGTAGAAGTGAATAGGACAGTACCCTAACTTATGGAAGGACCGTTCAGAAGCCTGATAACGGAGGGGAAGAAGCTGTTGCTATGACTGGTTTTGTGCACTTTCAAGCTTCTGTACCTTATGCCTGGCAGGAACAGAGCAAGATGGAGAAGGGGGAAGATGTATGGATAGGATGGGTTTAAAGGGATATGGGAAAAAATTGAGGCAAATGGGACCTGCCCAGACAGCCAACTGGATTAGAATGGACAAGGTGGGTTGAAGGGCTTGTTTCTGTGTTATATAGCTCTAAGACTACGAAAGTGTGAGAGAGAGACTGAAAAAGGAAATGAAAAGAGAGAGATAGAAGCATGATAACAGAGGGGAAGAAGCTGTTCTTGTGTTTGGTTGTGCGCACATTTAAGCTTCTGTATTTTCTGCCCAAGGGCCATGGGGAGAACAAGAAATGACCAGGGTTGGGCTATTTTTCCATACATATGTTTCTATCATTTGCCTGTCTAAATGTCTTTTAAATATTGTAATTTTGGCTACATCTACCGCTTCCTCTGGCAGCTCGTTCCACATTCCCACCACATTCTGTGTTGAAATCTTGCTTCAGGTCCTCTTTAAGTTTTTCCCATCTCACCTTAAACCACCTGATCGCAGCACAATGGCACAATGGTAGAGCTGCTGCCATACAACGCCAGAGAAACATAGAAACATAGAAAATAGGTGCAGGAGTAGGCCATTCGGCCCTTCGAGCCTGCACCGCCATTCAATATGATCATGGCTGATCATCCAGCTCAGTAACCTGTACCTGCCTTCTCTCCATACCCCCTGATCCCTTTAGCAAAAAGGGCCACATCTAACTCTCTCTTAAATATAGCCAATGAACTGGCCTCAACTACCTTCTGTGGCAGAGAATTCCACAGACTCACCACTCTCTGTGTGAAGAAATGTTTTCTCATCTCGGTCCTAAAAGACTTCCCCCTTATCCTTAAGCTGTGACCCCTTGTTCTGGACTTCCCCAACATCGGGAACAATCTTCCTGCCTCTAGCCTGTCCAACCCTTAAGAATTTTGCAAGTTTCTATAAGATCCCCCCTCAGTCTTCTAAATTCCAGCGAGTACAAGCCTAGTCTATCCAGTCTTTCTTCATATGAAAGTCCCGCCATCCCAGGGATCAATCTAGTGAACCTTCTCTGTACTCCCTCTAAGGCAAGAACGTCTTTCCTCAGATTAGGAGACCAAAACTGCACACAATACTCCAGGTGCGGTCTCACCAAGGCCCAGTACAACTGCAGCAGAACCTCCCTGCTCCTAAATGGGTTTGATCCTGACTATTGGTGCTATTTGTACGGAGTTTGTACGTTCTACCCTTGACCTGATGATCCAGTTTTCTCGCATATTCCAAAAAACACACAGGTTTGGCAGTTAATAGGTTAAAAGGTTTCTGAAGCTGTAAGGCAGAAACTCTACCCCTGCGTGGCCCTTTCACAGTATTTTAATGTCTGTGGTATTTGGTTTTGAATGTAACATTGGAACTGGCAGCAAAGAAATGAGTAGGTGTGGGTGATGACTTAACATCAATAGTTATGCAGTCATAAGCTTTGAGTCGTCTGATTATTACACTTGTATGTATCAAGCTGATTCCCTTTCATCAATGCACTTTTCAAACCATTTCTCACAACAGCATCCACAGAGAGGTTAAAAAAGAGAGGGCAGTAAGAACAAAGATTTGGAGTCCACTCGCTCAGGTGGCACGTCACAACCACCGCATTGTCACCATCCTCGGATGGGTACGAGAAAATGCTGCTTTGATCATCCCTGAATTTATCCAGTCCGCTGTCGCTGGCTGGTCTACGATCTGCCGATGTAGTATGCTCTGAAATTTATTCTTTAGGCTTCACTTTAGACTTTAGGGATACAGCGCGGAGACAGGCCATTCGGCCTACTGAGTCCGCACCAACCAGCGATTACCCTGTACATTAGCACTATTCCAAACACTAGGAAGAATTTACCATTTTCACCGAAGCCAATTAACCTGCAAGCCTTTACGTCTTTGCAGTGTGGGAGGAAACCGGAGCACCCGGTGAAAACCCACGCAGTAACAGGGAGAACGTACAAACTCCATACAGACAGCACCCGTAGTCAGGATCGAACCCAGGTCTCTGGCGCTGTAAGGCAGCAACTCTACCCCTGCGCCCCTATGCCACCCTTAGTCCCCAAGCATTTTTTCCTCTCTCAAACCTTGTACACTAATTATCATAGTCCAACAGCAGGGAAACAGGGCTTTCAGCCCAACTTACCCACACCGATCAAGACGCCCAATCTACCCTCGTCTCACTTGCTCCATTTGATCTATATGCCACAAAACATTTCCTGCCTCGGCAGGGCCACCAGTATATGGGCCAAACGCAGGCAGGTAGGCCTAGTGTATATGGGGCATCTTGGTCTGCATGGGCAAGTTGGGCCAAAAGGTCTGTTTCTATGCTGCATGACTCCATGGCTCTACAATAGTAACATAGGTAGACCACAACGAGCAGTTACCTTCATACACAGGGAGGTGACCTTGTACAAATGGATGGGCGACTATTCTAATACTGGGCCCCCCCTTGTGTAGACTTTAGGGAGATGCTCCATAATTCTCCCTGAGGGATGCCACTGTTCTGTCACTGATTCAATGGTGAGTCCAACAGAGTAACGAGCGGTCAGATGCACTGGCACCTCACCTTCGCAGTGCTTCCACATTTGACTGTATGTGCACAGAAACCTCCTGTGTCATAGACTCATGGAGTCATAGAGTCATACAGCACAGCCACAGGCCCTTTGGTCCAACCCGCCCATGCCAACCATGATGCCGCATCCAAGCTGGTCCATTTGCCCGCAATAGGTCCGTATCCCTCTAAACCTTTCCTACCTATGGTGGCACAGTGGCACCATTTGATCTTGACGACGGGTGCTGTCTGTAAGGAGTTTGTATGTTCCTGTGACCACGTAGGTTTTCTCTGGGTGCTCTAGTTGCCTCCCACATTCCAAATACGTGCAGGTTCGTAGGTTAGATGGTTTCTGTAAAATAGTCCCTAGAGTGTAGGATAAAACATAGAATGTTTGTAAGGGTAATTGTTGGTCAGGGCAGACTTGGTGGGCCAAAGGGTCTGTTTCCATGCTGTATCTAAAACTAAAAACTATCCATCCAAGATTTTTTTTAATGTAATGTTATCTCCCTCAACTGTCTCCTCGGGCACCTCATTCCATATACCCACCACCCTCTGAGTGACAATGATGTCTCTCAGGTTCCTATTAAATCTTCTCCCTCTCACCTTGAACCAATGTCCTGTGATTCTTGATTCTCCTACCCTGTGTAAAGGACTCTATGTACTCACCTGGATTCACCGGTCACCACTGGGCCGGTACTCGGTGGAGTTTAGAAGGATGCAATTTACCAAATAGTGAAAGGCCTAGATAGAGTGGGTGTGTAGAGGATGTTTCCACTAGTGGGAGAGTCTAGAACCAGAGGGCACAGCCTCAGAATTAAAGGACGCGCCTTTAGAAAGGAGATGAGGGGGAATATAATTTTATCAGAGGGTGGTGAATCTGTGGAATTCATTTGCACAGACGACTGTGGAGGCCGTCAATGGATATTTTTAAGGTGACGATTGACAGATTTGTGATCAGTACAGGTGCCAGGGGTATGGGGAGAAGGCAGGAAAATTGGGTTGAAAGAGAAAAATAGATCAGGCATGATTGAATGGCGAAGTAGACTTGATGGACCAAAAGGCCTAATTCTACTCCTATAACTTGTCAACATGAATCCTATTCATTCTTCTCATGATTTTAAACACCCCTATATGTCGCCTCTCACTGACAAAGCAGCCACCTGAGAACATCACAGGGACACATTCTTGTGTTACCTATTCTATATTCTCAATACTAATCCGACATTTTCAATTCGTCATGTATTTGACAAGTTGAATCAAAATTCCCATGCTATCTTGATGGATTTTAAACGGATCAATAATTCAGACCTAGTTACCAATCAGTTAATTCCCACCATTGTGCTCAACTATCTCAGACAGTCTTCACTGGTCATACGTTTTCGACCATGAAAGTACATCCAGTCTGTTTCATTCCAGTCTCAGTTTGAAGTCTTCTATTGCTCTTCATTAAACTCTACAACTTGAGTTGAATTGAATTGAATTGAATTGATACAGCATGAGTCCATGCTGATCAATGACCTACCTGTTCATACTAGTTCTATGTCACCTCACATTTTCATCCATTCCTGCACAATAGGGGCAATTAGGGGAGTTAATTAACCTGCAAACCTTCACATCTTTGGTACATGGGAGGAAACCAGAGCACACGGGGGAAATCCAGTCCACAGGGAGAATGTGCAAACTTCACACACTGACCCCGTGAGGCAGCAACTCTACCAGTTGCGCCACTCTGCCAATGTTCACTCTGTAAGGTGGAGTCCATTGCAGAGACTTCATCTCAGATTTTCAGCATCTGCAAAATTTTGATCTCCCCCCCCCCCACCTGCCCACCCCCACCCCCAAAGTCTGCTAATGCTGAAGAGAAAAATTTGTTATTTTGATAAAAGTTCTCAAAAAATTGACTACAAGCAGATTCAGTTGTATTGTAAGTTTTCTGTGGAAGTCTCAAGAAGCATACATTTCACAGAGAGAGAGACAGGAGACTAGTTTCCCTGGAGCAATAGAAAATGAGGGTTAATATTTGGAGTAACTCAGTGGGTCAAGAGAACGTGGATAGGTAACATTTCTGGGCGGGATTCTTCTTCAGGCAGTCTAAAGACAGGTCCCAGCCCAGAACGCCACCTGTCCATGTTCTCCAGGGATGTCGTTTGAGCCACTGAGTTACTCCAGCACTTTGTGTCTTAAACCAGCATCTGCAGTTAATTGGAATCATGGTCACACAGCGTGGAAACAGGCCCTTCGACCCAACCTGCCCCCGCTAACCAATATGCCCCGTCTGCAGTAGTCCGACCTGCCTGTGTTTGGCCCATATCCCTCTAAAGCTTTCCCACCTGTCCAAACCTTTCTTAAAAGTTGTTATAGTACCACCTGCTCTGACAGCTTGTTCCATATGCCCTACACCCTTTGTGTAAAAAAGCTACCCCAAAGGTTACTATTAAATCATTCCCCCCTCACATTAAACCTATGTCCTGTTGTTCTTGATTCCCCTGCGAAAGACTCTGTGCATTCACCTTATCTATTCCTCTCATGATCTTGTACTCCTCTATAAGATCACCTCTCATCCTCCTGCACGACAAGGAATAAAGTCGTAGCCTGCCCAACCTCTCCCTCTAGCTTGTTTCTAATGGATTCAATGCACACACAGAAAGAAGAACAACGCAGGCCGTCTAAGTCCTCAGGAAAGAAGAAGCCTGATTATAAATCACTAATGATAAATTTAAATTGTGGCTTTATAAATAATAAAATCCATCGTTTGCACTCAGTGCTAGCAGCATGTAGAATTCACTCCAGAAATTAATCAGAAGAAAAAGATGGAGGATTGCTTCAATCATACCACAAGCAATTCATCAAATTCAATAGAAAGAGAAAAAAATAGATTATGTGTAAATCATTGACACTGACTGACTTATCAAAGGGGACTCTGACAGAGAAGAGAATTAAGGAATATCTGAGACTGCTGTTTTATCTGCATGTGTCAAAAAAATACCACTTCAAAACTTCAGACTGCGAAAAGCTGAATTCAATGTGGTTAAGTTTCCATCTTGCTTTACTGAAGACCTCTTCACGTTGACATTTGGGAAAGTACAGAGGTCCTTGGCTCTCCTGAATTCTGTTCACATACCAGGAAGATCAAGCGACTGTATCATAAAATGCAACAAACCTATCTGACTAATCTCTTCCTTGGAGAGATCTAATTGTCTCAGAAAATATCACTCTATTCACACGTGAAGGAGATCGTCGATCAATGAAAGGTCTACCTTTCCTTCTGCATTGAAACACATCACTGCCCTTCACTTCCTTTGTAGCTGCGAGCTACACCTTTCGCAAAATAAATCCTCGCTTGACCTAAACGTTGCACCGTATTCATCAATCGAGAACAGAATGCAAGCGTTGATGCAGGGAAATGGGGGTCACAAAAATAGCAGGGCTGTGCAAACTTCAGAGGCAGACTTGAGAGATTAAAGGGTTTCAAACTGATAAGCTCACGCAGTCCTTACTGGTCCAGAAAAATCTGTTTTCCTTTAAAGTGAGTTATAGAATCATAGATTCATACAATGTGGAAACAGACCAGAAAATAGACACAAAGTGCAGGAGTAACTCAACGGGTTGGGCAGCATCTCTGGAGAAAAAGGATGGGTGACATTTCGGGTTGAAGCCCTTCTTCAGACTCTGGCCTTTCGGCCCAACTTTCCCATGCCGACCAACATGCCCCATCGACACACTAGTCTCACCTGCCTACATTTGGCCCATATCCCTCTAAACCGTTCTTATCCATGTGCGAATGTCCCTTAAACTTTGTGATATTATCTCCTACGGCAACTCGTTCCATACACACACCTCCCTTTGTGTAAAAATGTTTCCCCTCAGGTTCCTGTTGCACCTTTCTCCCCTCACCTTAACGTTCTGTCAGCACAATATATTCCTTTCTCAGGAGACCTTCATGTTAGTTTCCCCCATGTGAAAGTAGAAGGATGAGGGGGGATCTTATTGAAACATATAAGATAATTAGGGGATTGGACACATTAGAGGCAGGAAACATGTTCCCAATGTTGGGGGAGTCCAGAACAAGGGGCCACAGTTTAAGAATAAGGGGTAGGCCATTTAGAACGGAGATGAGGAAGAACTTTTTCAGTCAGAGAGTGGTGAAGGTGTGGAATTCTCTGCCTCAGAAGGCAGTGGAGGCCAGTTCGTTGGATGCTTTCAAGAGAGAGCTGGATAGAGCTCTTAAGGATAGCGGAGTGAGGGGGTATGGGGAGAAGGCAGGAACGGGGTACTGATTGAGAGTGATCAGCCATGATCGCATTGAATGGCAGTGCTGGCTCGAAGGGCTGAATGGCCTACTCCTGCACCTATTGTCTATTGTCTATTGTATTTATGTTCCCAGAGACTGTCAGTCTCCTAGCTTTGCCTTCCATTGAAAGAAACGAAAGGCTTGGATTTATTAAGTGCCACATATAACCTTAGAATGTCCTAAAGCACTCTGCAGCTGATGAAGTCTCTTTGAAGTGTAGTCACAGCTGTAAAGCAGGAAGTGCAGCAACCAAATTGATCAGAGGAAGATCCCATAGGCGATTATGTAAAAATGAACTGGGTAAGCTGCTAACTTAGTAATATTGATCAGTTGGCAACTTTGTAGAAAGGAATTGCAGATGCTGGCTTACACCGAAGATAGACACAAAATACTGGAGTAACTCAGCAGGACAGGCAGCATCTCTGGAGAACAGGAATAGGTGAGGTGGGGGTAACAATTGATTGGCAGATGGGTGGCGTAGAGTCATAAAGTGTAGAAACAGGCCCTTTGGCCCAACTTGCCCACACTGGCCAACATGTCCCAGCGACACTAGTCCCACCTGTCCGCGTTAGGTCCATATCACTCCAAACTTGTCCCATCCATGTACCTGTCTAACTGTTTCTTAAATGTTGGGATAGTCCCTGCCTCAACTACCTCCTCTGCCAGCTTATTCCAGCCACCCACCACCATTTGTGTGAAAAAGTTAACCCTCAGATTCATATTACATCTTTTCCACTTCACCTTAAACCTACGTCCTCTGCTCTTTGATTCACCTCCTCTGGGCAAGAGACTCTGTGCATCTACCCGATCTATTCTTCTCATGATTTTATACACAGTAAGTGACAAAGGCTAGAGATGGAAAGGAGACAAAGGGATGTCAGATAAGGAGAGAGGAGGATTTAAATATGAAGCCAGAGGGAGGGATATAGATCATAAAATCATAAGATCATGTGATAGGAGCAGAATTAGGCCATTCGGACTATCAAGTCTACTCCTCCATTCAATCATTCTCCTGCCTTCTCCCAATATCCTCTGAGAGGTGGAAGAGGATGGGGGGGGGGGGGGGGGGGTGGGGGAAGGGAAAGAAGGGCATGGGATAGTGGGAAAAATGGGTATGCTCTAGGGTTCCATGTTCTCCAGAGATGCTGCCTGACCTGCTGAGTTACTCCAGCACTTTTGTGTCTTTTTGTACAAACCAGCATCTGCAGTTCCTTGTTTCTACCTTCTCTTTTGTACATGGGTTTGGCTTGGTTGCATTTATATACAATATTATCTGATCTGTTTGGATAGCATGCAAAACAAAGCTTTCCACTGTACCTCGGTACACGTGACAATAAAAAACCTAAACCTAAACCTCAAGTCACAGTCGACAAATACGTTTTCTGGCAACCATTTATAGAAGAAACTTGACCAAGTGGACCCGTTGGACTCAAACCCCTCCTGCATTGGTGCAGCACCCTCTCCTCCCGCCCTCTACCCTCCTCCCCTCCCACTCACCCCTTCCCCTCCCCTCCCCGCCTCCCCTCTCTCCCTTCCCCTCCCCCCCACTACATCCTCCTCACACTCTCTTATCCTCCCTCCTCCACCCTCCCTCCATCCCCCCCCCCCTCCACCCCACTCCTTCCCTCCCTCCCTCTTCCCTCCTTCCCTGGGAGATAGATTTAAACTTTAAAATGTGAATCACTTTAAAAATATAACACCGATTTCAATGAAACTTCTTCCATTAGCACCAAAGGGACGATGGTGAGTAAGGTGGGCCTAAAATTGTCGCGCTATCATGTACCATTTTGGCTGCAGTTCAGGAACAAACAAACAAACAAACGAGAGTTTTATTATCTAGATGTCCTATTCATGTTCCTTGTCTTTTGTGCAAGATATCTTGAGATACATTATTCCTGTAAACTACATATGCATAATAGTTATATGCCTTTTTAATATTTTATTTCATGTGATTATAGAGGATCGAGGTCATTATTGATGTGGAACACAGTAAAAGTAGAACATGTGTTGTCTACCTCAATGCACTGAAATAACCCTTTCAACTCCCTTTTCCATTTCCTTACCAACCTTTCTGTCTTGGGCCTCCTACATGGCCAGAGTGAGGCCACACGCAAATGGGAACAACAACAACTCATATTTTGCTTGGGTAACTTACAACCCAGTGGTATGAACGTTGAATTCTCTAATTTTACAAAACTTCTACTAACACTTCCCTTGTCTCTACCTTTGTCCCCTTCCTCCACCCTAGTTGTATAACTAGTTCTACAGTTCACCACATTGTATACCTTTTGAGATCACACCTTCTGCAGCCAACAATTCACCTGTCAGGTCACCACCCTGCCTTCAGTTATCTGTTGCCATGCCTCATTTGTCCTCATTTGTATTTTCTCGCCTCCAGCTCTTCCCCCCCTCCCCCCACCTCACCACCTACTTTCAGTCTGAAGACTTGCAACCTATCCTTTTTCACCAGAGATGTTGCCTGACCCACTGAGTTACTCCAGCACTTTGTGTATATTAATGCATTGTAATCATTCATGCTGCTGTTGAGATATACCTCGACAAATATGCTTCAGAATTAGATGACTTCCGTTTGCTCTTTACTCTGATTCATTCTGTCATTGTGGGGAATAATAGCGGAGTCAGGGGGTATGGGGAGAAGGCAGGAACGGGGTACTGATTGAGAATGATCAGCCATGCTCACATTGAATAGTGGTGTTGGCTCGAAGGGCCGAATGGCCTACTCCTGCACCTATTGTCTATTGTCTATTGTCTAATAATGCAGCCAAGTCAGATACTAGTTTACACTTCACATTACATGGAGCTCACTGCATTGGTATTCAGAACCTAATCCCTCAGTGCTTACACAACGGAAAAAAAACCCACTTATTCACGCACAAAGCACTCTTCTCCACATTAGGAGACCAAATGCAGTTCGAGAAATCACACTGAGGAACGTCAGTGTTGAGTCCACACGTGTAATCCAAAATTTCCAGTCATCCTTCGCTTTAAATCTTTGTCTCATTCTCATGTGAATCTCTCTGTTCCAATGAGGTTCAAAATAACCCTGTGATAGTTCATCAAGTCAGAATCATAGAGCGTGGAAACAGGTCCAACTTGCCCACGCCGACCAACATGTCCCATCTACACTAGTCCCACCTGCCTACGTTTGGCCCATATGGTTTAAAGGTGCTTTATTTGTTACATGCGGAAGTGCACAGTGAAATTCTGTTTGATTGTTTCATGTATTCTACCCATCCACATATAATATCCCTCTGTTTGATGTATAAAAGTGATTACAAAAAGTGGTGAAAAAGTACAATTAAGGCTTGTGGATGGGATAAGTGCGAGAGCTAAGATTTAGGAAAAGGATTCTAATGTGGGAAGATACAAAATTTTCCATTTTGGTAGGAAACATTATTATTATTATTATTATTATGTTTTATAAAAGGTGAGTGTTGCAGAGGTCCAATATAGAACATAAAACACTACAGCACTTCGATAGGCCCTTCAGTCCATGATGTCTGTGCTGAACATGATGCCAATATAATTCAATTAATAATAATTACAATATAATATTAATTTAATAATTAATTCATGAGGATAAATTAATTTCATCTGCCTGCATTTGATTCACATTCCTCCTTTCCCTGTATATTCAAATGACAATCGAAAAGCCACTTAAGGGGTGGCACAGTGGTGTAGCGGTAGAGTTGCTGCCTCACAGCACCAGAGACCTGCGTTCCACCCTGACTACGATTGCTATCTGCCCGGAGTTTGTACGTTCTCCCTGTGACCATGTGGCTTTTCTCCGGGTGCTCTGGTTTCCTCCCACATTCCAAATATCTGCAGGTTTGTAGGTGAATTGGCTTCTGTAAATTGCCCCTATTGTGAAGGATAGAACTCATGTATCGATGGTCAGTGCCGACTCGCTGGGCCAAAGAGCCTGTTTCTATTCTGTATCTCTAAACTAAACTAAACTTTAATGCTACTATTGTATTTGCCTCCCCCGCCACCACTGCCAGCACATTCCAGGCACCTGCTGTGTAAAAAAGTTGGCCTGCATATCTGCTTTAAACTTTGCTCCTCTCATCTTTAATCTACGCTCTCTAGTCTTTGATATGAAATGCTGAGCACTCTAAACCTAATGAATGGATGCTTCTTCTTGTGTGAAAATCTAGTACTGGCTGTGTCTTTTAAAAAATAAGAAGTTGCCCACACGAAAAGGAATTGCAATGAAATTATTTCTCACTGGGTTTCGTGAGTCTCTGAAAATCTCTTTTTCAAAGGGCAGTGAGAGCAGATTTGTTGAATATTGTTAAGGTAGAGGTAGGTACATTCTTGCTGTGAAAGGAGATGAAAGATTAGGGTGGCAAAGTGGTGCAGCGGTAGAACTGCTGCCTCACAGCGCCAGAGACCCGGGTTCTATCCTGACTACAGTTACCGTCTGTACCACATGGGTTTTCTCCAGTGCTCCGGATTCCTCCCACATTAGAAAGACATGCAGGTTAGTAGGTTAATTGTCTTCTGTAAATTTACACTACTTTGTAAGATGTAAAAGTGGGATAATGTATAACTTGCGCAGAGTCAACATGGACATGGTGCATATAACTTGTGCATAGTCAATGGTCAACATGGACATAGTGCATATAACTTGTGCACAGTCAATGGTCAATGTGGACATGGTGCATATACCTTGTGCACAGTCAATGGTCAATGTGGACATGGTGCATATAACTTGTGCATAGTCAATGGTCAATGTGGACATGGTGCATATAACTTGTGCATAGTCAATGGTCAACGTGGACATGGTGGACCAAAGGGCATGTTCCCAAGCTGTATCACTAAAACTAAAACTAAATTATCACAGGTATATGTGGATTTAAGGTTACCTTCAGAAATGTTCTTAAGAAATGGCAGAGCAGAGGCAAGTGACTGAGTTGCCTATTCTTGGCCATTATTTGTATAGTTGTAAATCCTGGCCAGCGGTAGAGTTGCTGCCTTACAGCACCAGAGACCCAGGTTCGATCCTGACTACGGCTGCTCTCTGTACGGAGTTTGTACATTCTGCCCGTGATGCCTTGGGTTTTCTCTGGGTGCTCCGGTTTCCTCCCACACTCCAAACATGTGCAGGTTTGCACGTTAATTGGGTTCAGTAAAGATTATATGTTGTCCCTAGTGTGTAGGATAGTGCTGGTGTACGGGGTGATCGCTGGTCGGCACAGACTCGGTGGGTCGTTGGGCCGATTGGCCTGCTTCCGTGCTGTATCTCCGAAGTCTAAAGTCTTAATTGTCCTTGTTTCATCCACAGACGTGCGGTGTTCCAATCACAGTAAGTTGACTGCAAGATTACTGCAAACATTTTCAAGGGCCATAAACTGCAATTACCGAGTGATTGTGCTCTTGGGTGAATATTCTAGTGACCTTGACAATAATCGAAATACTCTGTGATGAATGCCAGCAATGAATGGATTTGGAATTTAAAAACTGGCTGCTTCTGACTGGAGACTTTATACAGTATCTAGGTGCTGTAGTCTTGGATAACAGGTCAGCCCTTTGGGATTGAGATGATGACAAATTTATCACCTGGCATTTATCACCTTGCTGTTTGTCGAAGCTGGGTGAGCACAAATTGGCTGCCCTGTTTCCAACACTTCAGAAACTATTTCATTGGATGTGAATCGCCACAGGCCAGGAAAGGTGCAAGTTTGTCTTCGATTCAAATAGCTGTAAATCTTTACGTTCTCAAAGTCAAAGGTATTTATTTGTCATATGCACCGGTTATGAACTGAAACAATGAAAGTCCTACTTGTTTCTGCTTTACAGGCATTTTAGGCGTAACAATATTCTTGCACCTGCACTTGTTCTGTAGCAATAACCCTCGTCGACAAAAAGATGCCGGTACGGATATTGATTAAAAGTTAAGCTGCATTTATCAATGAAATAAACCCTCATCGTCTGTTTTGATTTTTTGGTCAATCAACTTCTAATTTAATACATTAATAAGTAAGAAGTATAAAACCAACAATACTAAAAATATGAAAATCTGGATTTTAATGTTTTAGAGATGCAAGTACACTATACCATCCTAAAAAAAGCAATCGGCTGTACACGATCTCCCTCCTCTTTCCACTCTATTTTTGCATTAGTTTAGTTTTTATAGTTTTGTTTGTCACGTGTACTGAGGTACAGTGAAAAGGTTTTTGCAGCATGCTATCCAGTCAGCATAAGGACTATACATGATTACAATCAAGCCGCCCACAGTGTACAGAGACAGGATAAAGGGAATAGCGTTTAGTGCAATGGCCACAATGAGGTAGAGGTGAATCGGACAGGACTCTAGCTTATGGAAGGGACGTTCAAAAGCATTACGACAGAGGGGAAGAAGCTGTTCCTGAATCAGGAGGTGCCCGCTTTCAAGCTTCTGTATCTTGTGCTTGATGGGAGTAGGGAGAAGAAGGAATGACTAGGGTTGGCCAAGTCTTTGATTATGTTGGCTACTTTCTCGATGCAGCATAAAGTCGAAGGAGTTAATGGGGGGGAAGTCTGCCCGGCAAAAACATTGCCTTTTCATTTCAATACTTAAATCCAACTGAATGTCAGTTTTATATTTGGAGTTGAGGTCATCCATTCCAGTCAACATTTATCCTAATTTGTTTCTTGTTTCCCCCCCCCCCATTATGTAAACCATTCACAGCAGACATAGTCAGTACACAATATCACATTCTGAAAGTTGTAGTCTTCAAGTAGAATGCATGGATGACCTTATAACGACTTTTGCCAGCACAAAGTTTTATCAGTGAAAAAACTATAAGCTGAAGTTTTTAAGTAGGTCAATGGTTGTTTGATTATTATTTGTGAAAAATGAAAAAAAAAACTGAAGTCCAAAGTACATTCAAGATTGACCAAGCAAAAATAAAACAGCGTAGGAATCAAGAGCTATGGGAATAAACTGGGAATGGGGAGTTATTGAAAGACCAACCATGATCCTGATCAGTAGTGGAAATGGCTTCAGAGTGAGAATAACAACTCCAACTTGTTTCTTGTGTTCCTGTTCCATATATTCATAAATCTTTCATAGAACGTTCTGGCATGATCAATCAGGGTGTTGAGTGTAGACGTTTGGATGCTGTGTTTCAGTTGTACAAGATATTGGTGAGGATGCATTTGAAGTATTGTGTTCAGTTTTGATCACCCTGCTATAGGAATGATGTTGTTAAGCTGAAAAAGTCCATAGATTTACAAGGAAGTTGCCAGAATTGGTCTGACCTATAGGGAGATATAGGGCAGGCTAGTACTTTATTCCTTGGAGTGAAGGAGGCTGATGGGTGTGGATAAGATCACGAGGGGAATAGATAGGGTGAATGCACAGAGTCTTTCCCAGAGTAAGAGAATCAAGAGCCAGAGGACATAGGTTTAAGTTGAGACTGGAAAGATTTAATAGGAACCCGAGGTACAGTTTTTCACACAGAGGGTGGGTATATGGATGAAGCTGCCAGAGGAGACAGTTGAGACACATATTCTAACAATATTTAAGACATTTGGATAGGTACATGGATACGAAAGGTTTCGAGGGACATGCTAAATGCAGACAAGTGGGACTAATGTAGATGGGGCATTTTGGTTGGCATGGACTAGTTTGGCCGAAAGGCCTGTTTTCATTCTGTATGACTCTATGACTCTGTGACGCTATATTTTAATTTTCCTAGACTGCACCAGTTCCATTATATTGGCTTGCGTACATTTCTTGTCACCGACTGACTGAAATTGCACAATTGTTCTCTACCAGCTGTGCACTTCACTGTATGTTAGTACATGAGAACGGTAAACCAGTACAAAAATATGATTAGGCTAGACAATGGCGTATTTCTGCCATTATTTTCTGTAATTCGATCCAAAACAACACATGTGAAATGTACTTTTATGCTTTGAATGGCAAGTGGCTCACTAAGCCAATGAAAATATCTGCCGTCGTTACAATGCAGTTCCCCCTGAAACAAGAATAAAATTCCTGCCCCCATCTCGAAGTGTTAATGAATGCACATGGAAAACATACATTTACAAGATTACTGGTGCAAATATCACTGGTGCTATAAAGGCAAGTTTACAAAGCAAATCTGCCACCCTTTGCAAGTGGATGAGATTTAAATTGCAAGTTGTGACTCACAATGACCCACTGGTCAATGTTGATTTCTTGACCTGCTTTCTGTTGCTAAATAGAAGCAGCATTTCATTCTCAATGGCCTCAAGAGTATGACAACACTGCAGGATTTGCACATTAAACTTGACCTCAAGTCACTGTGCAAACTTGGAGCTGACACTTAATAGTATAAGCACCATTTCAGCAATATGAAAATCATTACCACAATGTCAATTAGCTTCTTTGGCACAGGAAGGATATCATTTAAAATGCTAGACACAATCCCTTAACTTTGGATCACTTTGTACTTTATTTTATAATCTAATCATTCTTTCCCTCACTTTGTTTCTCTTTCTGTGCCTGAGTTGAATGTGATTCATCCTACTGCCTGCTAAATTGTCCTTCTGAGTCTCATCTTGCTGGTTAAGGAGGTGGACCATGGGAACAGATCTTTGCCGAAGTCTTGAAAATCTTCTCTCACAGAAAGAGGGAGTAGAAAATATTTCTGGAGCTGAAGGCGAGGAAACCTATCTAACAAATGTACTCCTCACAAGCAAGGTTGGTCTTTGTCCAACCATCTGCCTATCAATCCCCCCCATTACCTATATCCACCTATCACACCCCAGGCTTTGTCCTGCCCCATCTCTCTTCCAGCTTTTCTCCCCTCCTCCCTCCTCCTCCTCCCCCTCCCCCATCCCCATCCCCGTCTCCATCCCCGTTCCCACCACAATCAGTGTGAAGAAGGGTCCCAACCCTTCTACAACCATCAGGGAAGACACAAAGTGCTGGAGTAACTCAGTGGGTCAGGCATCATGGACGATGTTTTGGTTAGGGACCCTTCTTCAGACTCATGGTCAAAGAGCCGAAGAGCAACCGGAGTCACAGAGGGAGAGCAGTGAGTGAGGGTCTTACAGAAATCCCATTGAAGAAGAAGGGTCCCAACCCAAATTGTCACGTATTCATGATCTCCAGAGATGTTGCCTGACACGTTGTGTTACTCCAGCACTCTGCAGCAGGATCAGGTTTTAAAAATAATTTTGATAAATGCAGTTTAGTGTAGGAATACAGTTTGGAAACGGGCCCTTTGGCCCACTGAGTCCGTGCCGACTAGCAATCACCCGGACACCAGTTCTATCCTACGCACCAGGGGCAATTTACAGAAGCCAATGAACCTGCAAACCAGAACGCCTTTGGAATGTGGGAGGAAACCAGAGCACCCGGAGAAAACCCACACGTTCATAGGGAGAACGTACAAACTCTGCACAGACAGCATCCATAGTCAGGATCGAACCCAGGTCTCTACCAGTTGCACCACTGTTCCGCACTCTTCCTTGTTTCTACATGGTCATTTGGATGACCTGCTAATTTCCCATGAGGAAACTTAAATAAATCAATATTATATGAAAACCTACCCGTCCAACAAGAATGGGTTCAGGTCCTGAAAATTCTTCCAACACAAACATTTGATTCCAGACCCAGCCTCTCTTGGCACGGTTGAGGGATCCAGCATCGGCATTCAAACCATCGAGTGTCAACACATCCCCATTCTGTAATCTCTGTGGAGCATCCAGAGGGATGGGCTGCATCAGAGGAAGCACACTAATCCATGCCAGCACCAAGCGAGCCTGCATATCCACAAGCATTGTTCCCAGTCTCTCTGGCATTATTCCTTGGACCACCTCTCGAGATGGTTTGAGGAGTGAGGCAGGTGGGTGTGAAGGAAGATGTTGCAGGCAGCGGAGCGGTGAGTTATACCGAGATCTGTAGCTTCAGTCCAGGATAGGTTCCCACCGACAATGTTCCTCAACACTTGCAGGCCAACAATGTTATCACGTGCTATATCTGGTTAATTCTCCACTTCCTTCGCCTTGTCTGCAGTGTGTATAAAGACGATCTATCAGAAAGGTTCCATGATACAGTTCTTCGGTGCATCGGTAAGTCCTGGAAAAAAAAGGAAGAATTATTTGAATTATTTCAGGACTCAGCCTTGGTCCCTGGAAGCCACACTAACTGCTGCACCATGCAGCCACCCAATATAAATGAAGTCACTGAAAGGAGTTAGGATGAAACTTGCTCTCTCCCCAGGTACAAAATGAAGCAAAAAAAGACACAGAAGTGCTGCAGTAACTCAGCAGGTCAGGCAACATCTCTGGAGAACATGGATAGGTGACATTTTGGGTCAGGACCCTTGTTCAGACTGAATGTAGTAGGGGGGAGAAAGCTGGAAGTTGGAGCGAGTTACTTATCCATGTTCTCCACAGATGCTACCTGACCCGTTGAGTTAAACCTGAATTTTTTAATTTTATTCTGTAAACCAGAATCTGCAGTTCCTTGTGTATCCATTATAGATGGAATAAATTTCAAACTCTACTCTGCAATATCATCAATCAAGTACAAGCCAGGCATTAAACGGAAACCTTTTCTAATCCATTTGATTCAGTTTCAAGCATTTTCTGAAAATCAGCTATGACTTAAAGCTTGGTTATTTTAATTTGGAGCTGCAGAGAGATCCAGGGAGAGATTCCAGGCAAAGGTTTTATCCATTGCCTGTTTAGTTAAATTAGGAGACCAATTAAATTTAGGGCGGCACAGTGGTGCAACTGGTGGAGCTACTGCCTCACAGTGCCAGAAATCCGGGGTTTGATTCAGACCTCATTGCTATCTGTGTGGAGTTTGCATGTTGTACACATGGGTTTCCCTCTATGGTTTCCTCCACCTTACATCCATAAGTGCCAAAGAAGAACTTCCTCCTGGGGCCAAATCAAGCTGGGCTGAATGGAAATGCCTCAACAGACTGAGAGCTGGCACTGTTCGTTGTAAAGCGACTCTCAAGAAATGGGGTTATAAAGACACTGAATACGTCATCTGCATACATTGCACTGAACCACAAACTATGGAGCACCTATTAAGATGTCCTCCATTGGAGCACGAATGCAAAGCTAAGGACCTCGCAGAGAACAGTGATATTGCTAAGAGTTGTGTTCAGTTTTGGCTGAAACACAATATCTAGTATGTGTGGACACGAGAAGAAGAAGAAGAAGAAGAAGAAGAAGAAGAAGAAGACATCCACATCTCAAAGACCTGCAGGTATTTAAGTTGATCAAACTCTGTATATTGCCCCTAGTGTGTAGCGAGTGGATGACAAAGTTGGAAAGCCTAGAATCAGTGTGAACAGGTGATTAATGATCGATGGACCGAAGGGCCTCTTTACATGCCGCATCTCCAGAAAAAGCTTAACACTAAATTTGGAGTGATCCAGGGCACAGAATTATGTGTCAGAGGTGTCAGCCATGATAGAATGGCGGAATGGGACTTGATGGGCCGAATAGCCTAATTCTACTCCTATCACTTATGATCTTATAAGAGCAAAGAGACCTGCAGACTTTGTAAGGACAGGAGAAGGTTGTCTGCACAAGGAGGAATGAGGCCATGATAGAATTTGAGAACAGCAATGAATTTAAACATCACCCTTTTTTCCAGACTGGATATGTCCAAAACTAGAGGCACGGCAATAAGATAAGAGGGAGGAATTTAGTGGAGTTGTGTGGGGGAAATGTTTTACACATAGAGCAGTGGGGGCCTGGAACGCATTGCCTGGGGTGATGGTGGAACCAGATACAACAGTGGCATTTAAGAGGCTTTTAGATAAGCACATGGAAGTGCATGGAATAGCGGGATATGGATCATGTGCAGGCAGAAGAGATCAGTTCAGCTCGGCATCATGTTCAGCACAAACATTGCGGGCCAAAGGGCCCATTCCTGTGCTGTACTGCATAATGTTCCATGGTCTATGTAAAGCAAGAGTTGATTTTCAACTCTCAGCTCTCCCAAAGATTACTGCTCTTCTGCTGATGTAACCTTCCGGAGATCCCTTTAAACAGTCCTTGGCACAGCAAGTGATTAAATGTATTCTTTCATTACATTGATTAAGAAATCCTCTCACAATCCAACAGGAGCGACAGTCATTTTACGTCTGCTTTCCTGTCCCACCTGCTACATTTCAGCTTCGATATTTTGTACTTCTGAATCGTGTTGGCATTGACTTCAAAATTTGGTCCAAGTCTGTAAGGTTGTGTCTTGCGCAAGATTCCACATTGCTCTTTCTATTGTACTTGTGTTTGACTTGACTGTATTTAGACATTAGAGATCCAGTGTGGAAACAGACTCTTTCCCCTGACCGTGCTGACTAGCGATCACCCCATACACCAGCACTATCCCACACATTAGCGACAATTTACAATTTTCCCAAAGCCAATTAACCTACAAACTTTGGAGTGTGAGAAGAAATTGGTGCACCCAGAGTAAACCCACACGGTTACAGAGAGTACAAACTCTGAAAAACATCACCTGCAGTCAAGATCAACCTGGGTCCCTGGCACAGTATGGCACCAACTCTATCGCTGTGCCACTGTGCCACCCCATTTATACATGGCATACTGTATCTGATCTGCTTAGATGGTATGCAAATCAAAGCTTTTCACTACAACTGGACACGTACAAACCAAAACATATACAGAAATAGGAAATGGAAATAGGAAACGGTTAGTAATATTTCCTTAATATGTTATAGATGCCAGTGGTGCAGGGCTCAAAATAGCTTCCAAAATTACTCTACATTTAGAAACATAAATAGATGCTTTAAGAGAATGTTACCAGGATTCGAGGGACTGAGCGATAAGGAATAGTTGTGCGGGCCAGGGATTTATTCCTTGGAGTGCAGAAGGATGAGGGGTGATCTTATAGAGGTGTACAAAATCATAAGAGGAATAGATTGGGTAAATGCAGAGAGTCTTTTGCCCAAAGTAGGGGACTCGAGAACCAGAGAACAAAGGTTTAAGGTGAGGAGGGAAAAATTTAATGGGAACCTGAGGGGGTAAAATTTTTACACAAAGGGTGGCGGGTGTATGGAATGAGCTGTCGGAGATGGTGGTTGAGGCATTTAGGCAGGTACTTGGATATTGTAGGTTAAGAGGGATATAGGTCAAACGAAGGCAGGTGGGACTAGTATAGATGGGACTTGTTGATCGGCGTGGGCAAGCTGAGCCTGGGCTGTGTTACTCTAGATTCTATACATAGGAAAATGCCTTTCGGACCATGTGACAAGCTTGGTGCCAAATTAAGCTTGCATGTGGTCCATACTCCGCTATTTGCTGCCTGGTCATGTATCTAGTTAAATGCCTTTTAAACACTTCAATTACATGTGGTTCTACTACCTCTGCTGGCTTTGTGATCCAGGCATCCAACATTTTCTCAAATCTCCTCTTTAAACATTCCCCCTCTCACCTTAACCCAATGCTCTCCAACATTTGATGTTTCCATACTGGGAAAAAAGACTATCTACCTTATTGTTTTGTTTATTTTTCAGATACAGCGTGGAAACAGGCCCTTTGGCACACCAGGTACGTGCTGACCAGCTATCACCACACACCAACAAACTATCTTACACGCTAGGGACAATTAAATTTTTTATCAAAGCCAATTAACACATCTTTGGAGTGTGGGAAGAAACCAGAGCACCCGGAGAAAACCCACATGGTCCCACGGGGAGCATGTAGAGACAGCACCCGTGGTCAGGATTGAATCTGTATCTTTGGTGCTGTAAGGCTGCTGCAACTCTACCATTGCGCCACCTTATTTCTTTCAATGCAAGGGTTTCCCTCGAAGAATGTGGTGCTCGTTTATTAACCGACTGAAATTAGTTAATCTTGAAAAGGAAGCACTATTCATAAGTATCCTAAAATTGCTGAAGATGACTTTTATAAAAATTACACTGAGCTAATTAACAGACCAGACTGTACTTACTTTTAGCTCATAGCTTTGCAGCAAACTGCTCTTCACCACGCCCTGAATTTCCATACCTAAGCATCGAAACACAGAAGTCAGAGGCCACATGTTGGCACATCTGAACCTCTCGATCTTTGCCAAACTTAGCATGGCTGGTCGGCTTGAGACACATTTGCTCCCATTCATTTGAAAACAAATGGGGTCAAGCTCACTGATTAAAAAAGGCAAGAGCAGGTAAGTGGTTTATTTATTTTATACTAGGTTTAAATAACTCATTCCAATTAATATTCCAACACACATTCAATTCAGGGAGATGGGCGGCGCAGTGGTGTAGTGGTAGAGTTTTCCGTTTGCATTCAACCTCTCAAAGTGCAATACCTCACATTTGTCAGATTAAACTCTGTCTGCCATTTCTCCACCCATTTTGTAGCTGATCTATATCCTGCTGTTTACTTTGACAGCTTTCCTCACAGTCCGTGACCCGAGCAACCTTGGTGTCATCTGCAACCTTACTCACCAACCCGTCTATGTTTATGTCCAAAACACATACATACACAGTATATGTGTGTGTGTGTGTGTGTGTGTGTGTGTGTGTGTGTGTGTGTGTGTGTGTGTGTGTGTGTGTGTGTGTGTGTGTGTGTGTGTGTGTGTGTGTGTGTATGTGTGTGTGTGTTTAGATGTGTATATATACATACACATATGTAGAAACATAGAAAATAGGTGCAGGAGTAGGCCATTCGGTTCTTCAAGCCAGCACCACCATTCATCATGGCTGATCTTCCAAGATCAGTACCCCGTTCCTGCTATCTCCCCATATCCCTCGATTCCATTAACCCTAAGAGCTATGCCTAACTCTATCTTGAAATTAAAAAAAAAAAATTATATATATATAATTTTCATAGAGGTCCCAGCACAGATTCCTGTGGAACTCCACTGGTCCCAGGCTTCCAGCCTAAATATTGTCCTTCCACCTCAACCCTCTGTCTCCTAGCAGTAAGCCAGTTATGAATCAAAACAACCAAGACATGCACCCTTGTAGGTTAATTGGCTTCTGTAAATTGTCCCTAGTGTGCAGGATAGAAGCAGTGCACGGGTTGATAAAGACACGGTGGGCCAAAGGGCCTGTTTCTATGCTGTATCTCTAAAACTAAAGCTTCTAATGCATCACCGTTTTAAAATAAATCTGCTTTTATTTGAAGCTTGACTCTGTGTCTTGTTGATTCTCCTGCATTCTCCCCATAACTCTGACAACATTGCTAATTAAGAATCTGTCAATCTTTGCCTTAAAAATATCCATTGACGGCCTTCACAGCCTTCTGTGGCAAAGAATTCCACAGATTCATCATCCTCTGACTAAAGAAATTCCTCCACATCTCCTTTCTAAAGGTATGTCCCTTTATTCTGAGGCTATGCTCTCTGGTCCTAGACTCTCCCACTATTGGAAACATCCTCTCCACATCCTCTCTATCCAGTACTTCCACTATTTGGTAATTTCAATGAGGTCCCCCCTCATCCTTCTAAACTCCAGTGAGTACAGGCCCAGTGCCATCAAACACTCTTCATATGTTAACCCAATCATTCCTGGGATTATTTTCATAAACCTTCTCTGGACCCTCTCCAACACCGTCACACCCCCTCCTCAGATATATGGCCCAAAACTGATGTGAAGGATGAATATTTTTTGAACACAGATGTCCAGTGTTATCAGGTACTAGAATTAATTTCCAGTAGATGGGGTGGGAAGAGAATCACTCAGTAATTTGAGAGAGTTGTGGATGAAACCCAGTCCACTGCACAAACCAGCTTATCATCACCCCCTCAACTGTATCTACACTTCAAGCTGCCTTTGGGTAGGAGCCAACATTACCTGGGGTGATATCTTTTCCCTTATCATATCATATCATATCATATATATACAGCCGGAAACAGGCCTTTTCGGCCCACCAAGTCCGTGCCGCCCAGCGATCCCCGTACATTAACACTATCCTACACCCACTAGGGACAATTTTTACATTTACCCAGCCAATTAACCTACATACCTGTACGTCTTTGGAGTGTGGGAGGAAACCGAAGATCTCGGAGAAAACCCACGCAGGTCACGGGGAGAACGTACAAACTCCTTACAGTGCAGCACCCGTAGTCAGGATCGAACCTGAGTCTCCGGCGCTGCATTCGCTGATAAAGCAGCAACTCTACCACTGCGCTACCGTGCCTTGTTGAGGGGTGTCCCCACCGGACTCTGCCCCTCAATATCCAGCAACGGAAGGACCCTAGACTATGCTCTTCCCCCACAGAGCCTTGGCGTTAGCTGCCCCAAGCTTCAGTGCGTCCCTTCCCTCAGCACGTAATCCCGCAGTCTGGAACGGGCCAGTCCGCAACATTCACCGATGGACATCTCACTCTGCTGGGAGCCATTGAGTTACTCCAGCACTTTATGTATTTTTCTGTTTAGCAGGAACTGCAATTCCTTATGTCTACAGGATACAATCATTGTGAGATTAGGTGGAGGATGAACATCACTTTGTGTCTTTTTTAATACTATTTTTGCACTTTTTTCCTTTCCCTTCTGCGCTATTCACATATATAAGATCATACAAAACAGTTTCCACTGCATCTCAGTATACATGACTCTAACGAACCAATCGTGGCACAATGGCACAGCGGTAGAGTTGCTACCTTACAGCGTTAGTGACCCAGGATCGATCTTGACTACGGGTGCTATCTGACTGGAGTTTGCACATTCTCCCTGTGACTGCATGGGTTTTCTTCGGGTGCTCCGGTTTCCTCCTGCACTCCAAAGGTTTGAAGGTTAATTGGCTTCGGTATAGATTGTAAATTGTCCCAAGTGTGTAGGATAGTGCTGGTGTACAGGATCGCTGGTCGGTGATGACGGTGGGCTGAAGAGCCTGTTCCCACACTGTATCTCTAAAAAGAAGTACCAAACTTGCATACCTTGGTGAAGTTATGGATCACTGAGAGTTTGATACTGAGCATGACATGGAGAGCCAAATCAGCAATGATCAGTAGATTAACCTGCTTAAGATATGGTATTACAAAAATAATGTTACCCAGAAAAAAATGCGCCATTTATTTCGTTTTTTTAGAAACTTCGCAGGAGACTACCCATTTGTGAAAGTCATTGATGCAGTTGATGGGAATCATTTTATTATTACTCTGGTTTTGATATCTTCTGGTAAAGGTTAAAGAGAACTGAGTGGAACTGTAAAGCAATCCCTGCAATTCTTGATTTGAATAGTTACCTTGTTATTATGCTTCTTTCGTCTTCCACAGATTAATGTCACGAACATGAGAAAGTTTCATTAAGCCTGCCTCTGCTGAATAAACAGGAAATCTGTGCACATCCCTTTCAAATGCAGAACTCATGATTTTCTACATACTGCAGATGAATAAAACCTTGCCTGATATAAGCATCCCTTGCATCAGTTAACTACATCCTCACTGAATATACAGGCTTGTACTAAAAGAGTCATACAGCACTGAAACAGGCCGTTCAGCCCTTTGAGTTCATACTGGTGATCAAGCATCCATTTGCATTAATCTTCTAATCTTTCCCAGTGCTTCTTTTGTTACAAAAAAACACACATAATGATGGAGTAACTCAGTGGGTCGGGCAGCATCTCTGCAAGACCTGGATATGCAGCATCTCTGGAAGGCATGGAGAGGTGATGTTTTGGGTTGGGTCCTTTCTTCAGACTAACTGTAGTGGATGGAGAAAGCTGGGAATGAAGTGGGGGCGGGACAAAGTCAAGAGAGTGATAGGTGGACACAGGTGAGGGGAGTTTTAGTTTAGTTTAGTTTATTTTTGGGGGAAATGTGAGGGAAAACATTTTTTACATTTGGAGAACGATTGCTGTCAACTCAATTAATTCAATCAAACTGACCAACCCGCAGATCTTTGCAATGTGAGAAAGTACCAGGGGCGGCACGGTGGCGTAGCGGTAGAGTTGCTGCCTGACAGTGCTTGCAGCGTCGGAGACCCGGGTTCAATCCTGACTCTGGGTGCTGTCTGTACGGAGTTTGTATGTTCTCCCCGTGACCGCGTGGGCTTTCTCCGATGTACTTCGGTTTCCTCCCACACTCCAAAGACGTACAGGTTTGGAGGTTAATTGGCTTGGGTTTGTATACTTGGTATGAGTGTAAATTGTCCCGAATATGTGTAGGCTTGTGTTAATGTGTGGGGATCGCTGGTCTGCGTGGATTCAGTGGGCCGAAGGGCCCGTTTCTGTGCTGTATCTCTAAACTAAACTCAACTAAACCAGAACATCCAGAGGTCAACCCACAAGGCCAAAGAGAGAGCGTGGAAACTCCACACAAACAGCACTGGATTTGGGAGTTTAACGTGGGTCATTTATTTTAGCTGCACCACTGCACTGCTCATACTTGTGCATACATTTATATATCACCTGCATTTCATAATTATTACAAATCTAGTGATCCACTTCATCCCAGTACCTGAAAAATGAACCAAATGCTTCAACAACATAACCCTTGCTCTGAAGTCAACCTTGCATGAGTATTGATTTCTCTAACTTCAAGTAATATTTGCAACCCGTTCCTCCCCCACCCTGGCCATCGCACTAGTTTCACTGTCGACCTGCTGAGTTTTATTGTTTGTATCACTCTTTATCACCTTCTCCACAGCAATTGTGGGCTTCACCTTTCTTTGATCATCATTGCTGGCTTTGATTTGTCTTTTTGTAGACCTTTTTGTTCATTTGTTCTATGTAACTTTTAATATCTCTTGTTTCTCTCTCCCTGATTTTGTCTGAAGAAGGGTCTCGACCCGAAACATCACCTATTCCTATTCGCCAGAGATGCTGCTTGACCCGCTGGGTTACTCCAGCTTTTTGTGTCTATCTTCATCAAGATGAAGTTTTATTCGACCATGAGTTGTGGTCCAAACTGCATATCGAAGGGGTGTTCTGAGATAATGCTGAACTTCAGGGGTGGCAGGGGTTATGGGGAGAAGGCAGGAGAATGGGGTTAAGAGGGAAAGATTGACCGGACATGATTGAATGGTGGAGTAGACTTGATGGACCAAATGGCTTAATTCTGCTCCTATCACACGAACTCCAAAGGTTGAAGGGTTAAAGGAAATTCCACGACTTAAAGTCAAGGCAGCTGAAAACACAGCTGCGTGGTAATTGTGAAATAAAATAATTGGATAGCTTACCTAAAAGCTAATGAGAAACCTGATTATTTTTAACTTTCAACAACATCATAAGTTGCCTTGTGATAACTGGATTTGCTCACCACTTCAATTGAAATTATTCACATACTCAAACTGCAAATGTGATTTCTCCAACAAATCTTTTCAAAGGCCTTTGCGGTATCATCACAGATGGAGACTATCCGACTGCTTCGAGATGTACAGATGCAGAGTTATTTTCCATTTCCACACATACATTGACTGTCTGACTGAATCTACTTAGAACCATTGAGCGCCAACTGCAGAATTACCCAATAACTCAACTAACACTGTGCAAAAAGGAGACGGCACAGATCATACACATTAATATTGCACGTTCATAAGTTATAGGAACAGAATTAGGCCATTCGGTCCATCAAGTCTACGCCATTTAATCATGGCTGATCTATCTTTTCCTCTCAACCACATTCTTCTGCTTTCTCCCCATAACCCCTGACAGCCTTACTAATCCAAGAATCTATCATTCTCCACCTTAAAATTATCCAATGACTTGGACTCCACAGTCGTCTGTGGCAATTCACCGATTCACCACCCTCTGAATGAAGAAATTACTCCTCATCTCCTTTCTAAAGATATGCCCTTTTATTCTGAGGATTTGTCCTCTGATCCTAGACTCTCACACTGGTGGAACCATCCTCTCCACATCCACTCTATCCAAGCTTTTCAATATTTGATATGTCTCAATGAGGTCCTCCCTCATCCTTCTGAACTCCATTAATGGCAACCACTGTAAATCTGAGCAACGGTGAGGCACAAGACACTGCAGATGCTGGAACCTTGAGCAATAGAAAGAAATGCTGGGGAAGCTCAGTGGGTTAGGCAGCATCTATGGAGGGAAATGGACAGATGGCACGTGATCTGGACCCATTTTCAGTCTGAAGAAGAGCCTTTGGACTTTATTCTGAGATACTGCGCGGAAACAGGCCCTTTGGCCCAACATGTTTGTGCCGGCCAGCAATCACCCCATACACTAACACTATCCTACCATTTATAATTTTACCAAAGCCAATTAACCTCCTGTCTTTGGAGTGTGGGAAGAAACCGAAGCACCCAGAAAAAACCCACGCAGTCCCGTGGAGAACGTACAAACTCCATACAGACAGCACCCGTAGTCAGGATAGAATCTGATTCTCTGTAGTTGTAAGGCAGCAGCTCTACAACTGTGCCACTCTACCAGCCTCAACTACTTTCTTTGGCAGCTCATTTCATCTACACACCATCCTCTATGTAAAGATGTTACATCTCAGGTCCCTTCAAAATCTTTCCCTTCTGATCAAAAAGGCAGCCCCTTTGGCTCAACGTGCCCACATAGACCAAGATGTCACACCTGCCTGCATTTGACCCATATCCGTCTAAACCTGTCCGATCCATGTACCTGTCTACTAGCTTCTTAAACAATGGGATAGTACCTGCCTCAGCTACCGCTCCTCGTTCCATATACCCACCACCCTTTATGCGAAAAAATTACTCCTCAGGTTCCTATTGAATTTTTCCCCCCTCAACTTAAACCTTTGTTCCCTGCTCTGGGCAAGTGACTCTGTGTGTCTACCCAATCTTTTCCCCCTCATGGTTTACTGAGCTACCAGTCCTGCTTATCTCTCCACCATTTTTCTATCATGCCTATAATGTCGCAAACAATCACCACCCTGAGTTCATCTGTTTTACCTGTTAAACCTCTTGCATTGAAATAATTACTAAATAAACTATCACTTTCCTTTCCTTTTATTGTGCTGCTGGCTACTAAAATGTGTGCTGTGTAATGGATGAAAATTGATGCATTCCTTTAATGAAGTATTTATTTACCCAAATTACCTAATTTCATCAAAACATTGGCAAAATGAGACACTCAGAACTGAAATAAACATGAAAACTGAAGTACTCAAGTACTAATTATGATATTAATGCAAACTCGGCGTGGAAAAAAAGGATTGTATATTAATGTACTAAACACAACGAATGATGAAATGGTTTATAGTCAACCTCCCAGCATGATACATGTTTGGAAAGGAAACATACGCAGGTCGATGGGGAAAGAACTAAATAATTGAACGACTCTTTTGAATGAGACAACAGAATCACAGAGGGCTGAATGGACTATTCCGTGCAGGAAGGAATTGCAGACAAAATATTTTGGAAGGACCAGCAGATGCTGGTTTAAACCGAAGATAGACACAAAATGGTGGAGTAACTCAGCGGGATAGGCAGCATCTTCGGAGAGAAGGAATGGGTGACGTTTGTGTCGAGACCGCTCCTCAGACTAGTCAGGGGAAAGAGAAACGAGAGATATAGACAGTGATGTAGAGAGAGATATAGAACAAATGAATGAGAGAAATGCAAAAAGTAACAATGATAAAGGAAACAGGCCATTGTTAGCTACTTGCTGGGTGAGATACGCTAAAGAACTGTGCCCAGAATGATAAAAGGAAGAAGCTGCAGGAAGGAAAGGAATAATCAATAAATGGGAAGATGCTGAGGGCTGTAATGGAACAATTGGAGCATGCAGTGTGCACTGACAGATCTTTGAAGGTAGCAGGAGATGCCAATAAGGTAGTTAGAATGATACATGAGAGACTTTGCTTTAGGGATAAAATACAAGAACAAGGAGTTCTTGATAGAAACATAGCAAAATAGGTGCAGGAGTAGGCCATTCGGCCCTTCGAGCCTGCACCATCATTCAATATGATCGTGGCTGATCATCTAAAATGAGTACCCTGTACCTGCATTTTCCCCATATCCCTTGATTCCTTTAGCCCTAAGAGCTTAATCTAACTCCCTCTTGAAAACATCAAGTGAATTGGCCTCCACTGCCTTCTGTAGCAGAGAATTCCACAGATTCACAACTCTCTGGGTGAAAAACTGTTTCCTCATCTCAGTCCTAAATGCCCTATACCTTATTCTTAAACTGTGACCCCTGGTTCTGGAATTCCCCAACTTAATGGGGAACTTTTTTCCTGCATCTAGCCTGCCCAATCCTCTAAGAATTGTATATGTTTCTATAAGATCCCCTCTCATCCGACTAAATTCAAGTGAATACAAGCCCAGTCGACCCATTCTTTCATTAAATGTCAGTCCCGCTATCCCGGGAACCAACCTCGTGATCCTACGCTGCACTCTTTCAATAGCAATAATGTCCTTCCTCAAATTAGGAGACCAAAACTGCACACAATATTCCAGGTGTGGTCTCACCAGGGCCCTGTACAACTGTAGTAGGACCTCCTTACTCCTAAACTCAAATCCTCTCACGATGAAGGCCAACATGCCATTAGCTTTCTTCACTGTCTGGTGTACCTGCACGCTTGCTTTCAGTGACTGATGTACAAGCACACCCAGGTCTCATTGCACCTCCCCGTTTCCTAATCTAACACCATTCAGATAATAATCTGCCTTCCTGTTCTTGCCACCAAAGTGGATAACCACACATTTATCCACATTATACTGCATCTGCCATGCATCTGCCCACTCACCCAACTTATCCAAGTCACCCTGCAGCCTCATAGCATCCTCCTCGCAGCTCACACTGCCATCCAGCTTTGTGTCCTCCACAAACTTAGAGATGTCGCATTTAATTCCCTCGTCTAAATCATTAATATTTATTGTAAATAACTGGGGTCCCAGCACCGAGCCTTGCGGCACCCCACTAGTCACTGCCTGCCATTCTGAAAAGGACCCGTTAATTCCTACTCTTTGCTTCCTGTCTCCCACCCAGTTCTCTATCCATGTCAATACCCTACCCCCAATACCATGTGCTCTAATTTTGCACGCCAATCTTTTGTGTGGGACCTTGACAAATACTTTTTGAAAGTCCAGGTATACCACATCCACTGGCTCTCCCTTATCCATTCTACTTGTTACATCCTCAAAAAATTCCAGAAGATTAGGGAGCACGATTTCCCCTTTATAAATCCATGCTGACTTTGACCGATCCTGTAACTGTTTTAATCATATTTTTTTGCATCTTTAATAATTGACTCATGCATCTTACTACCTATGTAATGCTAACTAGTCTATAATTCCGCATTTTCTCTCTCCTTCCTTTCCTAAAAAATATACATTGGCTACCCTCCAGACCACAGGAACTGATCCAGAGTCGAGAGAACATTGGAAAATTATCACCAATGCATCCATGATTTCTAGGGCCACCTCTTTGAGTACTCCGGGATGCAGACCATCAGGTCCTGGGGATTTATCTGCCTTCAGTCCCAACAGTTTACCTAACACCATTTCCTGACTAATGTGGATTCCCTTCAGTTCTTCCGTCCCACCTGATCCTCGGTCCCCTAGTATTTCTGGGAGATTGTTTGCGTCTTCCTTAGTGAAGACAGAACTAAAGTACTCATTTAACAGTTCTGCCATTTCCCTGTTTCCCATTATAAATTCACCAGTCTCTGACTGTAAGGGACCTACATTTGTCTTCACTAATTTTTTCCTCTTTACATACATAAGAATCTTTTACAGTCAGTTTTTATATTCCCTGCAAGCTTTCTTTCATGCTCTTTTCCCCCCTCTTAATTAACCCCTTTATCCTCCTCTGTTGAGTTCTAAATTTCTCCCAGTCCTCCGGTTTGCTGCATCCTCTGGCCAATTTGCCTCTTCCTTGGATATAACACTATCCTTGATTTCCCTTGTTAGCCGCCTTCCCCGTTTTATTTTTTTGCCAGATAGGGATGAACAATTTTTGGAGTTCATCCATGCGGCCTTTAAATCTTTGGCATTGCATCTCCACCGTCAACCCTTTAAGTATAATTTGCCAGTCTATCCCAGCCAATTCTCATCTCCTTTTTTTAAGTTCAGGACCCTAGTCTCTGAATAATCGTGTCACTCTCCATCCTAATGTAGAATTCCACCATATTATGGTCACTGCTATCGGTTTACAGTGGCTATAGTTTGAATACTGTGTACAATTCCTGGTTACCGCATTACAAAAAACAGAAAATGTCCTGAAATATCCTTTTTTCTGTTTTCAATAAATAAGCATCAAATTTTTCAAACTTCTGCATTTAATCTTTTCGTTCACCATTCCTAGAACACAAGGATTGGCGGCATGGCCTGCACTTGTAGTCTATCCTTAATTGCCCCCTGAAATGCAGTGTGCTTGAACATTTCAGAGGCCAATTAAGTGTCAATCCTAGCTCTGGTTCTGGGGATTCAACTAGGCTAGACAAGATGAGAGTTCCTGCAGTAAAGGCATGTGTGAACAAGGTATTCACAGTGTTTTGATTCTGTCAGAATACTGTGAACAAAGTCTCCAGTATTCAGATCCAGATTTGTTTATTGTCGTATGCATCAAATTGCAATGAAACTCCTTGTTCATGTTATGTTCATGGAGCACACAGTATACGTGCCAATGATGCTAAACAATAAATACAATGATAAGTACAGAACGCAGGATGGTCCAAGGAATGAAGTGCAACCTGAGGTCATGCAACATAAATACTAAAGTACTATAAGCGGGTGAGGTAGAGTTAAGAGTGGGAGTACGTGGCAGCACCTCCTGGTAGGAGATGTGAAGGAAGTATTTGGTTTAGCAGTCCGATAGAGATTGGTAAGTTAAGTCTGAAGAAGGGTCTCGACCCGAAACGTCATCCATTCCTTCTCTCCTGAAATGCTGCCTGACCTGCTGAGTTACTCCAGCATTTTGTGAATAAATACCTTTGAGATTGGTAAGTTGTTCGGTTTAGTTTAGAGATACAGCGCGGAAACAGGCCCTTCAGCCCACTGAGCCTGCACTGACCAATGATCCCCGCACACTAACACTACCCTACACGCACAAGGGACAATTTAACATTTAGACTATGCCAATTAACCTACAAACCTGTACGTCTTTGGAGTGTGGGAGGAAACCGAAGATCTCAGAGAAAACCCACGCCGGTCACGGGGAGAACATACAAACTTCGTTTAGACAAGCACCCATATTCAGGATCGAACCCGGGTCTCTGGCGCTGTAAAGCAGCAACTCTACCGCTACGCCACTGTACCGCCCTAAGAAGTTGTTCTTAAGTACGGACACCCAGTTTTTCAAGCTCTTGTATCTTCTCCCAGAAGGTTAAAGAGAAAAAGGGGAATGGCCAGGGTGACAGGCTGGACGTCAGGGGAATGATTGGCTGCACCGTATTACAATGTTATTGGTTAAAGGTGATGTGGTTTGCTATTCCCCCACAATGGTTTGAAAGCCTGGTAATGCTAACTGTCTTATTTCCTCACGGATGGGTTCATCCCATGGGACCTTCAGAATAATGTTGCACTTCCTTCATCCCTTTACTCTTTATTCTTTTGGATTTGGGCATTGTTGGCAAGACCATGTATCTGAGTTGGGCCCCATATCTGAGGAAGAATGTGCTGGCATAGGAGAGGGTCCATGTTGAGCTCCATGTTGGAAGAAGGTTGAAAGTTGCCATTGGAAGAGAAGCAACATTTCAGAAAGGGGTCTCGAGGAAATACCCTGAAAAATGGTTCAGAATCTTACAAAAGAGGGGAAAGTGAGTTGTGTTCACAATAAGCTAAATTATTACTGGTGTCGAGTCCAAGGGAAGATCACTGTCATCATGGTTCATTGTCAAGTCCAAGACAGATCTGCAGTGGAAATCTATTTATGGTGCCCAGGCCAGGCGATTCTCTGCGTGCTGGTCCCAGAAGTGAATCTGCAATCACTCATTACAATCGCTCTACTGTATTAAACGTCTAGAATCAGATTTTACTGTACTTTATCTTGCAATAAACATTATTTCCTTGTATCCCGTATCTGTGCACTGTGGACGGCTTGATTGTAATTATGTATAGTCTTTCTGTTGACTGGATAGCACACGACAAAAATCTTTTCACTGTACTTCAGTACATGTGACAATAAACTAATCTAAACTAAACTTGACACTGCACAACATTAACCTCAACAATGAACTATGTATGGACTGTCGTTGTTTTCACTAAGGACTTGGGGGGGGGGTTTGCACTAGTATTGTGGTTATTAATTGATTTTTTGTTTATTATACATCATCTACATATGCTGTGCTTAACTATCCAATTATACCTCTATCCGGATAAACAACCTTGTCCTTTAAATAAAAGGAAAAACTAACAGTATTCACCTTGAAAGCAAATTAGGAAGAGTATACCTAATCTTGGTACAGAGAATAATTCATGTTATTTGTGGGACTGGAACAATATATGCAGATAATATATAATAAACCAAAAAAATCAATAATTTAATAACTTCAATATGTGCCCAAAAAAAAACCAAGTCCTGAGTGCAACCAAAGACAGTCCATAGTTCATAGTTGAAGTTAATGTTGTGTAGTGTTCAAGAATCTAGTTTAGTTCAGTTTAATTTATTGTCATGTGTACTGAGGTACAGCAAAAAGCTTTTTGTTGTGTGTGGTATCCAGTCAGTGGAAAGACTATACATCATTACAATCCAGCTGTTAACAAGGTAGATTTTTTATCATTATTTTAAAATCTCAAATGTATCACGATCCTGTTTCATTCTAAACGGTATCTGGCTGCGTGTTTAGGATGAAGAGAGGGCTATGGTCACGTTTTAGATGGAGCTGTGCCTCTCAGTAAAAACCACGTAATGAAATTAGGTTGGTCGGTATTGTGCCAAAGTCAGAGTGGTTATTGATAATTCTGGCCAGGCACGGCGGCTCCTTCTACCTCCCTCTTTTATGGCGCCCCTTCTCTGGGAATATCCTGCCAATTCTTACAGCCCCCTCCCACCACTCCCAGAGCTATAAAGAGCATAGCTGGATACAGCTTCTTGTCGTCCCACATCCAAACTACCTTCCTCAACCTTCAGTCATATAAGTACATCCTTCCCCTATAATAATTCATCAAGATGTCAGCTGTGGTAATCTAATCAATATTGTAGTCGTCAAGGGCGACTGAGAATATTCTCTTGATGGTTAAGCAGGGAAAATGGTTTTGGCTTAAAGAGGAAAAAACTCACGCTGAACTATCAGTCCCCCGGAGAGGGAGTTGTGTAGACAGTGGGCAAAGAACTTGTCCAAGTTGTTTAAAAGAGGACTTTAATTAACCAATTAGTGATTTGCCAGCTTGGTACACTTCACTGGATTTGGACATCTGGCAAATTAAACTGTTTGGCATGGTTCAATCTGTCGTATATGCATTTTCCCATCATTCGAATTTGTTCGAAGATCCTTTCACCCATCGCCCCATGCTCTCTCGTGTGCATTGGCTGTCAGCCCAGTAGTGCCGCAATTTTCAAATTTTCATCTATTAATTCCCGTGAGGACATGGGCCTGTCTTTTTTGCTCCTCTAAACCACAATTCCGGACGGCACAGTGGCACAGCGGTAGAGTTGCTGCCTTACAGTGCAAGAGACCCGGGTTTGATCCTGACTGCAGGTGCTGTCTGTACGGAGTTTGTATGTTCTGCCTGTGACCGTATGGGTTTTCTATGAGTGCTCCGGTTTCCTCCCACACTCCAAAGACGTGCAGGTTTGTAGATTAATTGGCTGCTGTAAATTGTAAATTGTCCCTAATGTGTAGGATAGTGCTAGTGTAAGGGATGATTGCTGGTCGGTGCGGACACGATGGGCCGAAGGGCCTGATTTCCGCTGTATCTCTAAAGTCTGAAATCTCTGCTCTTCAATACTGTGCCATAAAGTCACAGGATCATTCAGCACAGAAACAGGCCCTTCAGTCCACCGTGTCCATGCTGACCATCGAATACTTATTTGTACTAACCCCGTTTCCCAGCATGTAACATATTGCCCTAGTCTCACTAATTCTCGAGTTTGTGCATCTCTGATTTTTATTATTGTGTTACTCCTTGGCAATGCCTTCAAACCCTAAGCTCTATAAATCCTACTCCAAATCCCTCTATTCCTCTACATTACTTTAAAAAGCTACTTGAAATCTTTTTGTTCAAGTGATTTGTCATCTGCCTTAATATCTTTTATGTAGCTCGGGCTATCGCAAGAGTGAGGTATTTTAGATGGTGCCACTATTTAAGTGGAGCCGCCAGCGGCTCTTTTTCCTGAGAAGACTGAGGAAGTTTGGCATGAACGCCAGCATCCTCACAAACTTCTACAGATGCACCATCGAGAGCCTGCTGACAGGCTGCATTACAGTCTGGTTCGGGAACTGTTCTGCCCACAGCCACAAATCACTACAGAGAATGGCGAAGATGGCATGGCACATCACTGGTAACTGTCTCCCGGCCATTCAGGACATTTTCTACCGGCGGTGCCTGCAGAAGGCACGCAGCATCATCAAAGACCACAGCCACCCAGCACGCAGGCTGTTCTCCTTGTTACCGTCAGGCAAACGATACAGGAGTATGGCTGCGCGTACCGCCAGACTTAAGAACAGTTTCTACCATCGGGCCATCTGGCTTCTGAACTCATAAACACTTTTCACATCATATATGTTGATTATTTTAATATTGTCTTTTTACCGTACTAATGTTATTTTTATCTTATTTATCCTTGGAATATTACTGCTGAGGTGACCCGTTGTCTTGTCAAATACATTTAATTGTACCGTTGACCCTGTGCCAACCTACATATGACAAATAAAATAATAATAATAATAATAATAATAATAATTATTATTATTATTATTATTATTATTATTATTATTATTATTATTATTATTATTATTATTATTATTATTATTATTATTATTATTATTATTATTATTATTATTATTATTATTATTATTATTATTATTATTATTATTATTTTTATTTTATTTTTTTTCCCAAGTGCTTTATTAAAGGATATTGTTGTCATTGACAGCAGTTTTTTCTTCTTTAGAGACAATACGTTCAGGACAACAGGCCTTAGGCCTTTGTACTATTAAGAACTGAAACTTTAAGGACACAAGTTGCCACAAGAAACGTGGTGACCTTTTGTTTACTACCTCGGTGAAGTCTACTATTACATTACAATTGTTGCTTTTGTATTTTTCTATGATTGTGCTTATTTATTATATGATTATTACTGGATCGTGTGCATAACTAATAATTTCACTGTACCTAGTACATGTGACAATAAATTATCATTGAATCATTGAAAAGCATATGCCCCAAATGCAAGGATTCATGTCCACTTTCATTGGATTGCGAGGAAGTTAGGAGGTCCCTTCAAACATCCCTTTACCAATTGTAGGGTAAAGATTAACCTTGCGCTGTGATGCAAAGTTGCCAAAAATAATTCACAGCCTGCTTTATCATGTTCTGCCCAGATACACGATTTGTTTGGAGATTAAAGAGTCAAGTAAACGTAACAGCTGAGGTAAAGACTGGCTGTCATACAGAGCTCGCGGTAATTATCGCTACTTCTTCCATGTTTCTATCTAAACTAGAAATCGTTGTGTTAACAAGTGTCTAATTGGACAATACATGACTGCAGCTTCAGTGTGTAAAACTGGGTGGGTTTTTTTTCTAATGATGTGGAAGAGTCCATTTAATTTGACCAAATCTTCCCTAATTTTAATTTCACCATCTACCTTATTATATCATATATACACTATATATATATATATATATATATATATATATATATATATATATATATATATATATATATATATCGACTATTAACAAGTTAGACTACTAGTTGGGCTGAATGGCCTGCTTCTTTGTTGTTTTGTGAATGTTAGCCTTACTTACCCAAAATATATAATCAGGGAAAGGTGATTTTATTAAGCAGTCCTATAGTTAAATGAAGCCTTCTGATCAATATGGTCAAATTGCTGCTGTGGAATTGCCTCCAACCTATTTTAAATGCTTTTTCCCTCAACCTTTCCTTTTTATTTACTTCACACATCCTTCTTTCATCTCCATTTTCCTTTCCACTCCAAACACAACACTTTTTCAAAGATATGAAGATATGTTATTTTGTATTTGTAGCTTCACTGTGGTAAAGAATTCTCCACTATCAATTTTGGTGGTGTTTTATTTCCGAATATATTGTAAGTGCTCTGCAAGGTTGAGACCCATTCAGTTATCGTGTTATCTTCAGCACTTTGAAAGGACCACCTACTTAGTCCCAGTATCTGCAGTTCCTCCTTACACACTCCTTTGTAACCTTCTGTTTTTCCCCCCTCTTTTGATCAGATGAACAATCCTCTTTTGAAGGTTGCAACTGAATCCGCTTGTACCATTCACCCAGGCAGCACATTACACATCAGAACAAGGTAGATTGCAACAAGAAAAGAAATCTCCCCCTTTTCCCATTCTCCTTTCCCTAACAATGAACTTGACTGTAAATTTTTGTTCGGAAATATGGAAATGTCCAGCTTTTGCAAAACAAAAATCTCCGATTTATTTAATCTTTGCGTGCTAATTGTGTTCTGAAGAGCCGAACTGAGATTAGTTGCTTCGTCCTGCACCAGCTCAAGGTCGATTCAGATGAGGTGAAAGGTTGATCATCTAACCAGGGATTTGATCAACATCCCCTGTGCTAACTTGGTGCAGCTGATAACGCTTCTGCCCCGGGATAGAAAGCTGTGGTTTCAAATCCAATGCCAGAACGAGTTCAATCTGAGCTAACAATCCAGTACGGTACTGTGAGATTGTGACATTATTAGAGGTTAATATCCTTTGCTTAAAATGCAAAACCAAGAGTCCTGCATGGGGATTTCTGTGGATGTTAAATAAGCCACTATTCAAACAAATACTAGGAGATCTTAGTGATGTCCTAATCATCGTACTGAGTAAAAGAGATTAACTGCTTATTCCTCTCATCGCTGTTTGTATAATGTGCTTTATAATGTTGTCAATTGATATTACAAGTATTATTTCATATAAATCTTTTCATTTTGAACTCTGTCACTTATTTTAACTGTGTTTCAAAAAAAAAAACGGGCAGAAAATGTAATCTGGCTGAAAATGGATTTTGACTGGCGATATACGATTAGTACGTTGGCTTGATTTACACCAACAGACTTATCACTCAGTAATTGTCTATTAACTATTAGGAGCAGAGATTATATTGCAATTAATAGTCCCTCACTGATAACAAAATCACATAATAAGTGTTGAAAATTTCGACGTTAACTGCAATGTTAAAATGGACAGAAAACATGGCCCAAACATCACCCTCACTGACAGCTCGGTAGGGGTTGGAGCAAGTATTGAGTGGACTCACGGAAACCATTTCAAGGCTATAATCTCACCTTGGGGCTTAGATAACGCGTGTAAACTACTTGAACTTTGCTCTGGCGATTAGAATCCGCAATCCACTTGGAATCAATACTTGCTATAATTCTCAATATTACCCAGACGGGACTCTTATAATCCAGTAAATAATACGTACAATAATTACAAAATATATTAAACCCACGTGAGACAATGCAGCATAAAAATAGAATAAACTATTTATGCTGCAATAATAAATGCATAACATACATTTCATACAGTGCATCTTCGAAGATGATATGTACACAGGGTCTACGGTGAATAACACCTGCAAGATTACTATAGTTATGTAAATCATAGTGTATTTTAATGTACGGAAGAATGTTACATCAAGGTATTATATATAACTGTATGAGCCATTGTATTTTTTAGCACAAAGTGTCATTTACTAGTGGTACAAGAGCTAATCTTACACCTTATTTCATGATTTTAAGCCATTCTCTAAATTGCACTGGAGACAAATACAATGAGGCAGAATTTCTCAAAAGCGAGGGAATTAGATTTTTTTTTTGGAGGGGTTTCGAGAAAATGCAATTCAGTATCTCCAAGTCTTTTCCAGCTCTGTACTGTTATAGGCTTCATCCATCAGGGCTTGAAGCCAGGATCTTGGTTTGATTCATCATCTGGTCAGTGGCTTTAACACCTACACCCACTCCCCTCCCTCCCCCACCCACTCCCACCCCCCTCCCTCCCCCACCCCCACCCCTCTCCCTCCCCCACCCCCACCCCTCTCCCTCCCCCACCCCCCTCCCTCCATCCCCCACCCCCACCCCCCTCCCTCCATCCCCCACCCCCCTCCCTCCATCCCCCTCCCTCCATCCCTCCCCCACCCTTCCTCAAAGCTCTCCACAGCATCCTTTTCTTTGCTTGCCATCAGTGCCCTTCCATCAGTCAATGAACTTCAAGAATATTGTAACGCTTCTAACCACCTGCTTCCAATATAGGATGCATAATGCAACAATTAAGTCCCAATTAACAGAGAAATTGGAAATACTGCAAGACTAAGGTATTCAAGAGAGTTAAAATGTTGCGTTGCTAATTTGTGGAGGCAATTAAGACATGGGACACCCTGTCCCAATTTTCAAGGGCAGAAACATCTGTGGAGAGCATAGAAGTGGCAAATATTTCAGTAAGATTTCACAGTCTGCCCTTCCACCTCCTCTCCCACAATCCAACCCCTCTGCTTGCTTCCACACAAACCTGTAGTGCACCATTACCTCAATGCCACAACGTCCTCAGAGTGCATTGCAGACATGTGTCCTTGTGTACAGGCCACACTGGGACACTGATCAAGGATGGCATGAGACCTTATCTAAAATTGCCTCCATTTCCGCTGTTGTTCCCCAACGTTGCCCTTTCCTCCTCCTCCCACCCCCCCCCCCCCCCTCCCTTGTGTGGTCCAATACAACCCTCAACACTTGGCCCGTGCAATCAAAAACCTTGGGGTTGGGCAGTTGTGGAACAATGATCAGGCCATGACCAATGTCTTCTGAACAAGAGTGCAAGCAAAATGACCCTTACCCTCTCTATTCATGAAAGAAAGCTGGTATGAAATGGCTTTGGGCCTGACAAATATATTGAACAATCCTCTCAACAAACAATGGTTTCAATTGGCAAATTGTTATTTCTCTGCCTCCCCAACCTTCTGTACACTACTAATCAAGATCATGTTTAGCACTGCCAGGGTTAAAAAGTAAGCATCATTTACTGTCAATGTTTTCACTGTAAAACTTACCCTGGAATAATGACATAATTGGGGAAAAAGGAGGATTAAAACGACATCTTGTGTGCTCTATTATATTTGCCTACCGTTCAGTTCTAATATTTAAATTTTCAATGGCAGAGCTGATTGTTGGATTCAGAAGCCTTTCATTCGTGACAGCTAGACAGTGTGGAGCGCTAACTCTTACATATTTAATTAAAGTAGGGTTTAATAGATTCAAATGCATTCACTGCTAAATGGGTTTTAGCACACTTTATGATTTTTGAAGGCTGCCTTTTTAGACAGTGGGAACATACATATCTGCTATGATCACACAGTGATTATATTGGTAAGGAAGTGTTTTCTGTAGTATATGCGACCGACCTTGTGTTAGTGTCAGTCGCGAACGCGGCGCCAGAGCAGAGCGTGATTCAACTAATATGCATATTTTATTCATTTGTGAAATAAAACGATTCAGCGATACTAATCTGTTTGAGATCTCGGCAGCATTTTCAAGGGCTATTACTTGCCCGTCTGAACAGCCTGTGTCTCATTTGCCCCTTTCCTTCTAATGTTGCGTTTCTCTCCACGTTAATGTTGCCAACAGAAATCTAATTGTCACACCGCTGAACTGGGAGGTGAATGGAACTGAACACCGCCGCCTCATTTACAGTGAAATGTTGGATAATTCTCCTTCTCTACGTAGGGTGGTTAAACACCGTAAGGGGTTTTTTTCCCTACACTCTCTCTCGCTCTCTCTCTCTCGCTCTCTCTCATACTCACTCACACATACACACACACACACACACAGTCTCTCACTCTCTCTCACACTCCTCTCTCTCACACACACGTTCACGCACTCGCACTCGCACTCTCACACACACACTCTCACACACACACAACGATTTGCCTGAACTGAACTTTTACCACCTAAATTCATATTTATTCGCAATGCATGTTCAACGAAAATAAATGCATATATAGGGGATCTGTTGTGCGGTCTACCTTGTCATTGTCAGCATTGGGGAAAGATACATTGGTTAAGTGATAGAAATGTTTCATCAACAGCGTTGTTACCTACTTTTTTTTATTTTGGAAGATGCTAAATTAGTTACTATTTGCAAATGTTTGGACAGTTAATGGTTATCTTTCCGTCGGGGGGTGGGGGCAGACGATGATTTGCAACCATATTTCACTGGGATAAACGACCTGTAGGAGATTTCCATCTCGTCGGAGCTGAACTGCCAAATTATCTCACCAGCATAAGGGGCCAACCGCATTAAATTCTACCGGCGTCAACCTCGTAAGTACATCAATGGGATGCTAGCACCCGGGAGCTGGGCTCGGGGCAAGTAAGGTTTCAAGGTGAGGGGGGCTTGGAGGAGGGTTTAGATTATATTGGATGAAAGGACAAAGATACAAAGAGCTCCCTCGTTGACTGATAGCGGCCCCCCGAATGGCGCGGGCAGATTGAACGTGGAGTTGGCATTAGGGAACTTTTTTTATCCACCTGCTTCAAAGAGATGTTTTAAACCACTTGAAAAAGCCAATTCTCGACCTGTAAACGCAAAGCGCCATGGACTTGGATGCTTGTTGGGTCTTACAGTGTACTATGTTTACATATTCTGTTGTGCAAGTAAGAATTTAATTGTTCTAATTGGGACATATGGCAATAAAACACGCTTGATTCTCTTGACTTTTAAATAAAGTTATACATCCACATTAACAAATACAGGGGTTTTTAATTGCAAATTACTTATGGTGGAGGTGGTGTTCAATTTTTTTCCGCCTTCTCTGATTTAATTCTTCCAAGCTTTACCAACCCCCGAGCAGAGGAGAAATTGATAATCTATAAATTGATTAAGATTAAAACGCCCAAACCAGTGCTATTTATCAATTGGTGCAATTACTATTAGCTGTTTGTTATTAATTGGTGAGAAACGCGCAGTGGAAACTCTGAAGGAAGAAGAAAATAATAAATGTAATTTGAGTTCCGGTGGTCTTCAGTGTGATGCTAAGACAATATATTCACCACTGAATACTGTGGTATATCCAATCCATTAAGAATTATCCTTTCTCTTTTGCCACCGTAGCCTAGAAGGGTGATGCAAACCCTCAACCTAACTGCAGTAGAGACAACATTTATATTTTCACATTCAATAAACCCAAACAATTGCCAAGACCAGGAGATCACCGCGGGATGTAATCAGATTTACTCCGAATGGCGCCATTTGAGTGAGTGACCAGAAGGGGATTTATCGAGAGCCCGGGTCAACTTGGGCGCTTTTTGGAGAGCGCCTTCAACCCGGGATGGCTTCTCAGGGGCTGAAGCAGAACGACCCAATGTATAAATATGTTGTGAAGAAAGTTAGCCAACTCCACCCCTCTCCAGCCGACATGCCCCAATGTCATGTGCATGGGATTCAGAGATGGGTAGAGCGAGCAAGAAGATGAACAGCGGGGGAAACCTCGGGTGTATCAGCGACTAACTAAAGCGCTCGCAATGGGGCGAAATTCTACTTCAAAGTTGGGATGCATCGGCGTCGATGAATGGCGCTCCCCATTTTTATAATTTATTTTGTTTCAAAATAAAAATATAAATGATATTCCCGACAGGTGAATTAAATGGGCAAAGGTGACTGCGAGTGATCGGAGCAACAACCTTGGGTGTATTTGATGCGTATCCGCGGTGGGCCGGGAGGATGGCCACATATTGATGAAATTTGCGGTTCTATTGACGAAAGGGGAAAATGCAACATTTCCTCTCTTTGGCCCTGACTTTAACTTTGAACAAGCCCCGTTGGAGAATGCTTTAAATCCACCACCACCACCACTAACCGTATTCAGCCTGGTTTATGTCTGTCCCCACCCCCCCCCCCCCCCCCCCCCCCCCGACCCTTCACTCCTTCGCAGCGAGGGATAGAACGGGCAGCCAAGACCAAAATTCATATTCTCAACACGCAAACTACACATCTTCAGAAAACACGCATACACACACAAGCACAAGACTTTACCTTATTGGATGGGATCCGCCAGATTGTCTCTTTATCAACGACCCGGTCGCATCGTTGCAACAAGTGCCCGCAGTTACTGATGAGGGAGGAATTGGAGCAACACGATGGGCGATCGGTTCAAGGCTAGTCAGCGATCGGCCGGAGTATCCAGCACCATGCCAGCGTGCGATGTGTCGCTGCTGCGAATCTGACACAACGCGACCATCTCTTCTTTGCCCCCAAGTCCTTGCCTTCCCGGGGTAGGTGAGACAGACGAGGTGTAGCAAATCTCACCCCCTCACTTTCTCTCTCCGCTCCCACCCTCCTGGTTTAAAAGGCTCGGCGCTCGTTTTGTTTCATGCCTTGGTCGGGGAGGGAGGGAGGGAGAGAGAGAGAGAGAGGGAGGGAGGGAGGGAAGAGAGAAGAGAGAGAGAGAGAGAAAAAAATCCTCAAAATAACTCCGGTTGCAAAAATGCATGAGCCGTACAGTGTGTCTTGGTGATTCTCTGGATACGCTGGTACAGGCTCCATAACTTGGAGCCTCCCATAACTGCAGTCATTGGACTGTCGAGGAGGAAGGTCCGATGTCAGTAATTAATGCGAGCTCTTTCATAAAGTGTGTGTGTGTGTGAGGAAAAGAGAGAGAGAGAGATAGAGAGTCAGAGAGAGGGGCAGCGAGAGAAACGCACCGCACACATACATACATACACACCAGCAACTTTGCAATCCGTATACACACAGAGAGAGAGGGTCGCTAATGGTAAAGATCGTTCGTGTTCAACGTCGTGAGCGCAATTTGGCACAGTGAATAGCAACAACAAAAAACAGGTCTTATACCACAGTCACGTTTGGCTGGCTTGGATTTTGTTTTGGGAAGGTGGGGGAAGAGCCTTTCGGTGTGATCCGTCTCCAAACGCGTTTCTGTTCCAAACTGTAGTCAAAGTTAACACGGAACCGGCGCTAACCTTTAATGGGCGATTCGATATAATTGTCAATGAAATCGAAGGCATCTGAAACAGGTACTCCCGCCTCGCCACTCAATGCCGATGTACCCCTGGTGCCAACTGTGAATTCACATTAACTTGTGCCGGGCTGTCTTGGTAACAGTATATGCTCGGGGTTTTAAAAACACGCCGCATCTATATTAATATTTGGAGATTTTGTTTTTTTTCATTTCGCTGCCGGCAATGTTGGTGTGGGATTGACCGAGGTGTAATCTTCATTGCAGTAAGCCATCATTAACATGCATCGTACATGAGGAGTGAGTGCACGTCGTTGGTTGATCCGCCACCCATCACTGTCACGGCTTTGCAATGGAAAGCTTCAGACCCATCAATACATGCCCACATAGACTGGCTCTCACAGGTGGACAGACACCCGCTCGCTCACCCACACTAAACACGGGCGGCTGGCACAGTCTGTTCTCCTCTCTCTGACTTTTACACACGGAGACGGTCACATCCACTCAATGTCGCACGGAACAAACACCTACCTGCACACGCAAACACATAATGAGTCTGGCACACACACACGTACACTGTGAGTCTTTCACACCATGTCACACACACGCATAATCATGTGCACACACATCCACATAATGTGTTTCTCACACACAAATACCAACACAGCGAGTCTATCACGAGACATACATACAATGTCACACGCACAAACAAGCATGTGTAGACACGTGTCTCACACACGCGTCTATTAAACACACACAATGTCACACACACATAAGACTGTGCACGCACACATACAAACACACACAAACACACACACACACACAATGAGTCTGTCTCTTACAGCCCACGTGCGTCTCACACACTTGTCTCTTACGTACACATACAAACACCACGCACCATGAGCCTATCACACATGCACACAGATGCACAATGAGTCCCCCACACGAACACGCATACAGCAGAGTGAGTCTATCTCGCACACACACAATGCAACATAGACCTGTGACCCATGGGGAACGCCAGAACCAGAAGCAAGAATAGATCCTGCTGGGCCTACCTAACATTCCCTACCTATTGTCCTAATCATTGTCTACCCTGTAGCCCAACAAGTTTATCAGCCTTAAAATTACGTAATGACTCAACATCCATTGCTGTCTGGGAGTGGGGGGGGGGTGGAAGGGTGAGGGGTCCAAAAATTAGCCACATACACTCACACACACAAATATACATTGACATACACTCTCACATACAGTATACACACACTCACATATATACACACACTTGCACACACTCGCACATATGCACACTCACAGGTAGACACACACATGGACATACACACACACACATAATGGGCGTAGAATCCTAGACAGAGACACCCAAGTTCATGTAAGATAGACAATAGACAATAGACAATAGGTGCAGGAGTAGGCCATTCAGCCCTTCGAGCCAGCACCGCCATTCAATGCGATCATGGCTGATCACTCTCAATCAGTACCCCGTTCCTGCCTTCTCCCCATACCCCCTCACTCCGCTATCCTTAAGAGCTCTATCCAGCTCTCTCTTGAAAGCATCCAACGAACTGGCCACCACTGCCTTCTGAGGCAGAGAATTCCACACCTTCACCACTCTCTGACTGAAAAAGTTCTTCCTCATCTCCATTCTAAATGGCCTACCCCTTATTCTAAAACTGTGGCCCCTTGTTCTGGACTCCCCCAACATTGGGAACATGTTTCCTGCCTCTAATGTGTCCAATCCCCTAATTATCTTATATGTTTCAATAAGATCCCCCCTCATCCTTCTAAATTCCAGATGATGCATTCAATCTACTTACAGAGTCATAAACATGGACTGTGCACATGACCAAGCACACACTTGTTCATGTTCAGAATTAAAGACCAAAAGAAATGCTTGAATGAAGAAGATAAAATTCCAATCCATAGTGAGCGACATGTTAGAGACCAGCTGCCTCTGACAAGCTTTGATCCAATCAGTTCACCAAATATAATTAAATATTGGATTTTCATTTGCACTACCGCATTGTTAAACTCATACACTAAATGCAATCATGATCAAAAACAGTGATTTAAAACCATTCCAATACTAGTGCTTGAGGTGAAGGAGTGGATCTGTGATCAATCCCACCCTCTCCACACTAACAATGCAGTTAGAATAATGGAAGAAGGGTCTCCACCCAAAACCTCACCTCTTCCTTTTCTCCAGAGATGCTGCCTGTCCCGCCGAGTTAATCCAGCATTTTGTGTCTATTTGGAATAGTGGAATCAGACAGTGATCTAACGCAATAAGGAAAACATTTGGACCATGGTGCATCTGCTATCTCTGTGGTTTTGCTGCCCAACCAATCCAACTCTATGCTCTTTGGTCAAATCCCCCATAAAATCTTTCCCTTCAAAATGTATCTAGTTTATTTGTTGGAAATTATTTTGCAGATTTGGGTGTTGTTTTTATGACAGGAACATTACAAATGGAACATTCTTATTGCAAATAGGATAGAGATAATCCAGGCAATGCACAAGTCAGTTGATGTGATATATATGGGTTTCTAAAAAACCCATTTGATAAGTACCATGTGATAGGTTTACCATCAAAATCAAATAAAAATGTTCTGTGTAGTGTAGCAGTACAATAATGCTGCAGCAACATGGACATTAAATTGAGTGTAATGCTTTTTTTCACAAGAGGGAAACTATACAGTAGATTTCTCCAGGAAACTACAAACTTGTTCCATTGCTTATAGAAAATATATTTGGTGTAAACCAGGAGGGGGGGAAGAGAGACTCATTGCTGAGAGGTCAGAGTCAGAGAGACATACATCGAGGAAGCCGGCACAATGGCCCAACTTGCTCACTCCAAAAACATGTCCCATATGCACTAGTCCCACCTGCCTGTGTTTGGACCATATATCTCCAAACCTATCTGCCTCATCTACCTCCTCCAGCACCTCATTCCATAAACCCACCACCCTTTGTGGAAAAAAGTTACTCCTCAGTTCCTATTAAATCTTCTCCCCTTACTTTAAACCGATGATCCTCCTCCCGGCAGGATATTGTGTGTTGACCTGATCTATTCCTCTCATGATTTTGTACATCTCTGTAAGATCACCCCTCATCCACCTGCGCTTTCATAGGAAACAAAGTCAATTGTGACATTGTAGATGGAAAAGGAAAGGAATTGTTGAAGTATGGGGAGAGATTGGGGTAGTGGAGATGGCTGGAGTGTTGTGGTGTAGAGGAGGTACAGATTGAACGGAGTCCAAAGGGTCTCCTTTCATCCCATAACTATTCTCTGGTTACGCAACAGTGCTCCAAACCATCAGGGTTGCTACCTCACAGTGCCAGAGAACTGGGCTCAACCCTGACCTCAGATGCTATCTGTGAGTGGAGTTTGCACGTTCTCCCTGAGACTTTAGACTAGACTTTAGAGATACAATGCGGAAACACTAGCATTCTCCTACACACTAGGGACAAGTCACAATTTTTTTTACCAAAGCCAATTAAGTGACTTTGGAGTGTGCGGAGAAACCAGAGCACCTGGAGAAAACCTACACGGTCATAGCGAGAATGTACAAACTCCATGGTCAGGAATGAAACGGATCTCTGGTGCTGTAAAGCAACAACTCTACCACTGCGCCCCTCACTGGGCAGATTTCTTCTGGATGCTCCGTTTTCCTCCTACATCCTAAAATTGTCAGGTTGGTGTGTTAAAAGGCCCGGAATGTGTAGGTGAGTGGTAGAGTCCAAGGGAGGGGAGGGGGGAAGGAATGATGAGAATTTGTGGAGGATAAAAACAGTATCAATACAGGATTAATATAAATGAGCCGTGCTGACTCAATGGGCTTAATGGCTTGTTCCCTTACTCTCGAAATGAATCTGCGAAATTCATAAGTCGTAAGAGCAGATTAGGCCATTTGGTCTATAGAGTCTACTGTGCTATTCAATTATAGCTGATCTCTCTTTCCCTCTTGATCCCACTCTCCTGCCTTCTCCCCATAACTCTTGACACCCTTACTAATCAAGAATCAACAAATCTTCACCTTAAAAATAACCAATAATTTGGCCTCCACAGCCATCTGTGACAACGAATTCCACACATTCCCCACCCTCTGACTAAATAAATTCCTTCTCTCCCTTTTTAAAGTTGTGTCCTTTTATTCTGAGGCTGTGCCCTCTGGTCCTAGACTCTCCCACGTGTGGAAACATTCTCTTCACATACAATCTGTTCAGACCTTTCCTATTCAGTAAGTTTCAATGAGGTCCCCCCTCATCCTTCTAAACCCCAGTGAGTACAGGCCCAGCGCTGTTAAGCTCTCAATTAATTCCCAGGATCATTCTCATGAACCTCTTCTGGACCCTCTCCAATGCCAGCACATCCTTCCTCAGATATGGGGCCCATAACTGTTCACAATACTCCAAATGCAGTTTGACTAGTGCATCATTGCAGAGAGTGCAGAGGTGATTGTGTTGAGGGGCTGAGAGACTGCTGAGGTCTGCTGGTGTTGCTATTTGGAACAAAGGAATCCAAGAAGAGAATTTAACCAAGTTGTATAAAGTTAATGCAGGTTTAGACAAGGCTGAAAAAAAAGGAGAGATTTTTTTGTTTTTGCAACAAAAAAAATTAAGGCACAATTTTTTGATAATTGGTAAACAATTGGGGCGGCATGGCAGCACAGTGGTAGAGTTGCTGCTTTACCATGCCATATACCCGGGTCCAATCCTATGAGTGCTGTCTATACGGAATTTGTACATTCTCCCTGTGACCACGTGGGTTTTCTCCGGGTGCTCTGGTTTCCTCCCACATTCCAAAGAGATGAGCAGGTTTGTAAGTTAATTGTCATTTGGACAGGGCCATGGATAGGAAGGATTTTGAGCGATATGGGCCAAACGCAGGCAGGTGGGACTAGCTTAGCTGGAGCATCTTTGTCAGCAAGGCAAAATTAGGCTGAGGTGCCTAACTCTGTGCTGTATGACTTTATGACTGTATAGAGACTCTCACTCCTATTTATTGCATTGACTCAATGGGTTAATAGCATTTCATAGTCAATGATTATTATGCTACATTCAAGGAAAAGGTTTATCATCAGTGTGTGATGCTGATGGTTACGTTAAGAAGGCTTGGAGACCAAGCACTACCAAAGTTTAATAATCTACTGTTGCCCACCCTTTCTGGACATGTGGCCATTGCTGGTAAGGCTGATAATCATTCCCCAATCCTAACCATGAACCTGAGAGGACACTTTACGCTTTAGACTTCAGAGATACAGTGAGGAAACAGATCCTTTAGTCCACCGAGCCCGTGCCGATCTGCGATTATCCCGTACACTAGCACTATCCTACACTCTAGGAACAATTTACAAATTTTACCGGAGCTAATTATCCTATAAACCTGTACATCTTTGGAGTATAGGAGGAAACCGGAGCACCCGGATAAAACCCACATGGTTACAGGGAGTACGTACAAACTCCGTACAGACAGTACCCATAGTCAGGATCGAACCCGGGTCTCGGGCGTTGTAAGGCAGCGACTCTACCTCTGCGCCAATGGGCTGCCACGGTGCCATATTTGAACATCCCTCGTATCTACCATATTGCTGCAAGACTGTAGACATGTCCAGCACAGAAAGGCGTGCGTGTGGCTTAGAACATAGACTCTGAAATATATTATCAAGAGAGATTAGGAACCCAACCCTGAATTCTAGGAAGTTAAATGATGATCTGATTCAGGTTTTCAAGATATTAAAGAGATGCTATATTATGTATGAAAAGTTACCATTTTACTCATTAGATGTTCCAGTACAAGGAACATGGTGTAGAAATATAGATTCAAGCCTCTCAGGAGCAGTTTTCAAATATCTCTGCTTGCAAAGAGTTGTGGGATTTTCAAACTCTCCTTCAAAAATAGCAATTGGGACCCACCCAAGTAACGGCCAATGTGGGAGGGGGGGCCACGATAACCGTCGGGGGCGGGACCCGCCAGAGTGATGGGAGTGGTGGCCAATGAGGAGGGGAGGCTGTGGACCGACGAGCTGCCGCTAGCTCACCCACTCCATCACCCCTGAACCCCCCTCCACCCCTCCCTCCCCCCCACTCACCCACTCCATTCCCCTCAACCCCCCCTTATCCCTCAGCCCCCTCACCTACTCACCCTCTCCTCCAGCCTCGCGAGAGGGGATGGAATAGTTGAGTGGTTGAGAGTGGGGGGCGAGGGGAGGGGGAGATAAGGGGGGTTGAGGGGGGATGGAGTTGGGTGAGTGTGTGAGTAGATGAGGCAGGGGGGGATGAGAAGAGGGGGGGATAAGGGGGGTTGTGGAGGGATGGAGTGGGTGAGGGGGAGGGGAGGAGGGGAGTCGAATGCGTGAGGGGAGGGGGGATAAGGGGGGTTGAGGGGGGATGGAGTGGGTGAGTGGGACGGGAGGGAGGGGGAGGAGAGGGAGTGGGAAGTGGGGAGGAGAGCGTGGTGAACCAATGCAGGAGAGGTTTGGGGCCAATGAGGGGGAAGGGGACGCTGAGCTCACGAGCTGCCGCTAACTTTAATAGATGCTCTCCCCCCCCCCCCCCCCGCCGGGAGGACCAGTGCCCATGCCAGCGTGCCCCATGCTTGACCTTCCTCCCGTGGTGCAGCGTGGCTGCAGAGGGTCCAACAAGATGGCCGTCGCCGCCGTTCACAGACGCTCGCCGCCATGCTGCAGGAGAGTCTTTGGGTCCACGGCTCGCTCTGGCTGGAGCACTGGTGGCAGGGGGCTGAGGTGAGTGGCTCCCTCTCCCATCCATGTCCCCCCTCGCCCGCCCACGCCCACGGGGTCTCTCCCCGCCCGGCAACAGTCTTTGACCGTTGAAGAGGATTGCCGGGCTCGCAGCATCGTCAGTTGGGGGAGGGTTGCCCCAGGAGAGATTTAGATGCCATGGGTCCACTTCAGTCTAGTATCTCTCTAAAACTTTCCTATTCATGTACTTGTCCAATTTGGTATTTGGAAAAAAATGTTTGGTTATGTAGTTCGTTTTCAGATCATAATTGCTATAAATGACGTGCCAAGCCTGAGGTACGGTATCCTTTTATAATCTAGCTTGAGGACCATTATATTAATACCAGCTTCCATTTACAAACTGTTATCCAAAGACACAGGAACTGAAAGACAAACTGACATGGGACAATCTGCCGTTCTTGGAGTAAATCATGTTTCTATTGTTGCAAAGTTATTTTGACATTAATTGGTATAAAGTCAGTAGAATAATGTAGAAGATCTGAGATGCGCCAAGGGACAAATTGTACAATTTCCTGGATTCATGACACAATTAGGAAAGGCACATGCCAAGATTCTCGGATTGGGATTTATATCCACCCCACATTCTTTTGCGTTATATCGTGAGTGATGCTTCCACTTCCATACTGATGGAGTTCTGCATTCTCAGATGTTCCATACTTCAGAAGAGATAATAGCAACGCATCACAGCATGGTTTGGGAACAGCTCCATCCAAGATTGCAAAGAATTGCAAAGAATTGTGGATGCAGCCCAGACCACCCTTCCATTGACTCAATTTAGACCCCACGCTGCCTCGGCAAGACCACCAGCATAATCAAGGATGAGTCTCACCCCGGTCACTTCCCCTCACCCTTCAGGCAAGTGGTACAGAAGTGTGAAAATGCACAGATTCAGGGCCAGTTTCTTCCCAACTGTTATCAGGCAACTGAATCAACCTGTCAACAAGTAGAGAGCAGTCCTGAGCTACCATCTACCTCATTGGAGATGCTCGGACTATCTTTAGTCGGACTTTACTGGAAATATCTTGCACTAAACGTCATTCTCTTTATCATGTATCTATACACGGTGGATGGCTCGATTGTATTCATGTACAGTCGTTTATCTGACTGGTTCGCACACATCAAAACCTTTTTACTGTACCTCAATACACACGACAATAAACGAAACAAAACCAAACACTGAGCTAAGGCCTGAGCTTGCAGGTAGACACTAAACAAAGGTGTCTCATGATTGTGAAGAAGATGATACATCCATTAATACCTGGTCATTGTCATTTGTTAATGTATTTACAAGTTAAAAAAATAGCATAATAAAGAGCTATCTGTGCAAGGATCCAAGAATGTTGATGAGTAAATGGACAAAACATTGGTCTGGAGCATTGGCGTTAGAGGGATTTTAGCCAGTAATTAGGGCAGCATAGTGGCACAGCTGGTTTGAACCTTACTTAGAGTGCTCTCTGTGTGGAGTTTGCCTGCTCTCCCTGTGACCATGTGCTCTGGTTTCCTCTGGGTGCTCCAGTTTCCCTCCACATCCCAAGGACGTGTGGATTTGTAGGCTGATTAACTTCTATAAATAGCCCCCTAATGTTTAGAGAGTGGATGAGAAAATGTGATAACATAAAATCTGTGTGAACAGTGTGGACTCGATGAGTGGAAGGGCCTGTTTCCATGCTGTATCTTCCAATAAATCAACAATCTATTTCTTACCAATGGCTCTATCAACACTGACCAAGGCTATGCATCCACAGAAGACACAACGTGCTGGAGTAACTCCATTGGTCAGGCAGCATCTCAGGAGGCATGAATAGGTGAAGACTGAAGAAAGGTTCCGCCACGAAATGTCATCTATTCATGTTGCCTGACCCGCTGAGTTGCTCCAGCACTTTGTATCTCATTTTGTAAACCACCATTTGCAATTCTTTATTTCTACTGCACATTGAAACGTGCTCTTTGCACATCCGTCTATGTCAATTATCAGCAAACCCCTCGATGACAAGCCCTCTATAGCAAAAGGGCTCTACTTGCAATCAACAATGTTTTGGTCATAAGATGGAACAGGGCTGAACAAGCTCCATCTACAAAATAGCTCAGAAAAGACATAAGAGGCATATACTGCTTCACCGGCTCTCACAGCCATCAAAAACATTTAAACTCGCGCGATTAAAACATTTTAAATAACAAAGCAACTTTAAAAGTAAATGAAAACCACTACAATTAAGATCATTCATGTACATTTACAAAAAGAATTAAGGACCTGCAATAGAACTGAATTACTTCCATTATCTAAACTTACCTTGGACCTTAACAGCTGTTTGTTTGCATTCATGAAAGGAGATGTTACCACAGTGCCTGGGCAATCTGCCACAGGTCCTGCAGGCAGTTTCTCCAGACGAACTGCTGTGGAACTGCTGCTACTTCACACCCCACTGCCGGAGCCCAGAAGGAATATATGTGGGGAGTCACAGTGGCGCAGCGGTAGAGTTACTGACTCACAATGCCAGAGACCCAGGTTCGATTCTGATCTTGGGTGCTGTCTGTGTGGAGTTTGTACATTCTCCCTGCGACCGCATGGGTTTTCTCCAGGTACTCATTCCAAAGACATACAGGTGTGTCGGCTGATACCAAATGCTGGAGTAATTCAGCTGGAGTAACTCAACATCTCTGGAGAAAAGGAATAGGTGATGTTTTGGGTTGAGACCTTTCTTCAGACTCTGAAGAAGGGTCTCGACCCAAAATGTCACATATTCCTTTTCTCCAGAGACGCTGCCTGACCTGCTGAGTTACTCCAACATTTTGTGTTTATGTCCAGTGTAAACCAGCATCTGCAGTTCCTTTCTACAGGTTTGTAGGTTAATTAGCTTCTGTAAATTGTCCCTAATGAGATATCCAAAATGGCGGCGCTGCCTTAGCAGCTGCGGCTTACCTGCGGTCCATTTGTCTTTGTGTTTTTGTTGTTTTTGTGTCTTAATTGTAGCTGTGATGTCGTGCTTTTGTGTTTGTGTACTATGTGTGTATGTGGGGGGGAGGGGGGGAACTGTAAAATTGTAAATAGGTGTCCCTTCCGAACGGAGACCCGACCTTTGTTTTCTGGGTGTTGCCTCCGTTCCTGCTGCGGCCTACCATCGGCCCAACTCCTGGAGCTGGCGGCCTCCAGGGCTCTGGTTCGCTGAGCCCGCGGACTGGACTTACCATCAGCGGAGCCGGCCGTCCTCGGAGGCTGCGGGAACGGCTGCGACTCGCCTTAGGCTCGGGCCGCGTGGATGCCGACATTGGGAGCTCCGGCAGCGGCAGCGGGTTCGCCCGCCCCGGATCGCGAGGCTTGGGTCGCGGACATTTCATCGTCCGGCGCGGCCTAAGATATGCCGCGGGATATTTCTCTGCTGGGCGGGGGCTTCAATGTCGGGAGCCACGACAGCCCCGACGTGCAGCAACAGCAGCAGCGTGTTCGCCCGCCCCGGATCGGACTTATCATCAGCGGAGACGGCCGTCTTCGGAGGCTGCGGGAGCGGCTGCGACTCGCCTTAGGCTCGTCCCGCTGCGGATCGTCCGGCGCGGCCTGCAACCACAACAACCTGACTGCGGGAGAAGACGGCAGGAGAAGGGAAAGACATTGTGGCCTTCCATCACAGTGAGGAGAGGACTGGAGGAGACTCATTGTGATGGATGTTTCTTTGATGGATGTTTCTTTTTTTTGTGTGTTTTTGGGGTTGTGTAATTTTAATGCCTATTTAATGCTTTTATTGTTGGACTGTGGGTGACTGAATTTCGTCCAATATTGGATGACAAATAAAGCTATCTTGAATCTTGAATCTTGAATGCCAAACTGGGATAAGATAGAACTAGTGTATGGGTGATCATTGATCCATGCCATGTTTCTAAACTAAACTAAAAATACTGTGCCAGAATAAACTCAGGGAAATCCCGATGAAAAGTCCCCCAGCTAGTTTGGGACACTCTTGTAGCAACAAGGAACTGCAGTTGCTCGATCTGAAGAAGGGTACTGACCCGAAACGTCACCTCTCCATGTTCTCCAGAGATCCTGCCTGACCCATTGAGTTACTCCAGCACTTTGTGTCCTTATGAGATACTCTTGCCTGCTTAAGCCAAAAACACAGATTTGTAGGCACTCCTGTAGCGTCCAAAGACGTACAGCTTTGTAGGTTAATTGGCTTTGGTAAAATGTAAATTGTCCCTCGTGTGTAGGGTAGTGCTAGTTTATGGGGATCGGCGTAGACTCGCTGGGCCGAAGGACTCTTTTCCATGCTGTATCTCTAAAGTCCAATGTATAAAAATGTAGCTTGATAGGACTTTGGTTTGGGTGCATTTGGAGTGATGCATGCAGTACTGGTCACTTGATTACAGCTAGACTCTGGAGGAGACGTGGAAGAGGTTTACATGAATGCTGTCTGGATAAGAGTTTATTAGCTGTAATGAGAGCTTGGAGCGTTGGAGTCTGAAGGGAGACCTCAAAGAAATATATTAAATAATGGGAGGCATTGATAGGGTAGACACAGAACCTTCATCGCAGGGTGGAAATGTCTTAGACTAGAGGGGACAGCTTTAAGGTAAGAAGGGCAAAGATTTAACAGAGATGGCAAGTTTTTACACAGCAGGTAGTGGGTGCCTTCATTGATGGCAAGGGTGGTGATGGAGTCAGAGTGTGATAGTGGCATTTAAGAAGCTTTTACATAAGTAAGGTATAGAGGCATATGGAACATGTGCAGGCAGTGGAGATGAACTTGGCATCAAGTTCAGCACAGACACTGTGGCCCGAAGTGCCTCTTCCTGTGTTGCACTATTCTATGTTCTGTCTAAATACCTTTACTGATTGTCGGGAAATCCCTATCACTGTCAGTGACTGAGACAGACAAAGTGGATTATTGCAATAGTAAAATAGACAAGTACAACGAGAGAGAAAAGGAATAGAAAGATATCATGAGTACGAAGGAACTGTACATGCTGGTTTACACCGAAGATAGACTCAAAATGGTGGAGTAACTCAGCAGGTCAGGCAGCACCTCTGGAGAGAAGGAATGGGTGACTTTTCCGGTCTAAACCCTTCTTCAGACTCTTCAGATATCAAGTTGGACGATCATTTACAATTTTGTTAAATGACAGAGCAGCCTTGTGAGTATGTGTGGGCCAGTCAGGCTTTGATTGTTTCATGTACTGCTGACTCAAGGACAGTTGTATAGAGTTCAATAGAATCATAGAAACGTGGAAAATATATATTCTGAATGGAAAATATTTGGCCCACCATATTCACACTGTAGTAAAAGAGTTACCTGGTCCAAGTCCAGCTTCCAACTTTGGGTAAGTGGACATACAAATGCACCACCCAAATTCAGTTAGAATGGGTTGTCACCTCTAGTCTACATTCAGGCAGTGAGTTTAACTGAAACACTAGCCTCTAGGTCAGCAGTTCTTAACCTTTTTGCCCCCATGTCCCCATCAGACATTCTTGGTCAGTACCGTGACCCCCGAAACAAAACGTGAAAAAAAAACAGCCCAATTTATGAAAACATGTCTGCCAATACTCAGTCAATGGGATGGGATAACTTCATTTATGACCCCCTTCATGATCCCCTTCACGGCCCCCAGGTTAAGAACCGCTGCTCTAGGTGAAAACGTCTTCCTCATCTCACTCTATAACCATCCGCAAGTTACTTTATTCCACTACATGCCCTTCCTCAGCTGGGGTTATAACTTCAGAGATTGCACATTGGCACAGTAGACTGAGCTGCTGCCTCACATCTTCAACCACAAGGGTTCGATCCCACCATCCGGCACTGTCTGTGTGGAGTTTGCATGTTTTCCCTGTGACTACGAGGGATGCATCCAGGCGCTCCCATGTCTGAATGTCACACTAGCTGCCAAGTTAATGGGCTTCTGTAGATTTCTGTAGGTGAGTGGTGGGAAAATACAGTGCCTTTGATAAGCATGAAAGGGGGAACAAGAAACAAAGAAAATCAGGGGAGGGGAAGAATAGGGTTTATCAGATTGCTCTGAGAACGAGCATAATCTCATTGAGCTAAACGGCCTCCTCCTACAAGTATATCAAGCGTCATTTCAGAGCAGTAAAACTGCACTTTCTGTTTCTGTCGATACATGAACTGCAGATGCTGGATTACAACAAAAAAAGACACAAAGTGCTGGAATAACTCAGCAGGTTAGGCAGCATCTCTGGAGAACATGGATAGGTGATGTTTCAGATCAGGACCCTTCTTCAAGTCCGGATTCGAAATGTCAATTATCCATGTTCTCCAGAGATGCTGCCTGGCCCACCGAGTTACTGGAGAACTTTGTGTCTTATTTTCTATTTCTGAACTGTCTCGGTTTAACTGTAGGTGTAGGTTTAGGTTGATTATTATAATGTATAGTTCTTCGGCTGACTGGATAGCATGCAACAAAAATAAACTTTTCAGTGTACCTCGTGTAGGAAAATAACTGCAGATGCTGGTACAAATCGAAGGTATCACAAAAAGCTGGAGTAACTCAGCAGGTCAGGCAGCATCTCAGGAGAGAAGGAATTGGTGAGACCCTGAAACGTCACCCATTCCTTCTCTCCTGAGATGCTGCCTGACCCGTTGAGTTACTCCAGCATTTTGTGATACTTCCACTGTACCTTGATACACGTGACAAAAAACTAATTGAACTAAACTAGATTATTGTCACATGTACTGAGGTACAATGAAAAGCATTGTATCGCATGCTATTCAAACAGATCAGATATAGATATAATCAGTTCAAGCTCAAGCTCAAGCAACAGTCTGTTCGAACCTCTACCATCTGGCAGACGATACAAGGCCTTCTACGCCCGCACCTCCAGACTCAGGAACAGCTTCATCCCCAGGGCCATAGCTGCTATGAACCGGTCCTGCTGTGCCGGATGGTCACATCGCACAGTGATCCGGCACAGATCTACTTGCACTTTATTCTGTTAAAACTGTTACAATTTGTTTCATTGGGTTGTTTAAATTAATACTGACTAGTTAATTAAATTATTGCATCGTATGGGAGGCGCATTCCCAATCTCGTTGTACCCCTGTACAATGCCAATAAAGATATATTGTATTGTATTGTATTGTACAATAAGTAGAGCAAAAGGGAAGGTACAGTGTGCAGAAATTATCATTAGTACATTTAGAAATGGTGATATACAGGTAGAAAAGAGATTTAAAAGAGTAGAGCGATTGTAACAGATGTTTGTAGATACCTCTTTGGGGAGAGCAAGCAACAATCTAATCCATGTAATTCCTTAGACTTTAGAGAAACAGAACGGAAACAGGCTTGCCGGCCCAACGAGTCCGTGCCGACCAGCGATCACCCCACACACTAGCACTACCCTACACACTAGGGACAATTTACAATTTGGTCTTTTTTATTAAGGTACAGTGATATGTGAATTGCCATACAGCCACACTAAAAAAAAAAGCAACAGGACACACAACTACATAAAGGTTAACATAAACATCCAACACCTTTGGCCAAAGCCAATTAACCTACTAACCTGCACATCTTTGGAGTATGGGAGGAAACAGGAACACTGGAGAAAACCCACATGGTCACAGGGCAAACATATAAACTATGCACAGAAAGCACCCATAGTGAGGATCCATTTAGAAGGATGAGAGGGGATCTTATCGAAACATATAAGATTATTAAGGGATTGGACACGTTAGAGGCAGGAAACATGTTCCCAATGTTGGGGGTGTCCAGAACCAGGGGCCACAGTTTAAGAATAAGGGGTAGGCCATTTAGGACGGAGATGAGGAAAATCTTTTTCAGTCATAGAGTTGTAAATCTGTGGAATTCTCTGCCTCAGAAGGCAGTGGAGGCCAATTCTCTGGATGCTTTCAAGAGAAAGCTAGATAGAGCTCTGAAAGATAGCGGAGTCAGGGGTATAGGGAGAAGGCAGGAATGGGGTACTGATTGTGAATGATCAGCCATGATCACATTGAATGGTGGTGTTGGCTCGAAGGGCCGAATGGCCTACTCCTGCACTTATTGTAAAAAAAACAACTTTTTTTTAAAGAACCGTGGTCATGATTGCAACTCTATCACTGCACGACCATGCCACCCATACAATTCGATGCAAGTTGCATTTATATAGCACCTCGAACATAAGAATGGTAGCTGAAGCATCTTCATGGAGGTTCTATCCACCAAAGATGTGACATTATGCCCTCTGAATAAATACCAGAGCAAATAACCAAGAACATGGGCCAATAATAGACTTTAAGAAGTGTACAGAAGAATAAATAGAAAATGAATAGAATTCATTGGAGTCAAGGGGGGGGAGACAAAGCTTGGAGAGGTATATCAATGGGGAATGGCTGAGTAAAAGGTTGGGAAGGGAGAATGCTTGAATGAAAGATACAGCATAGAGACAGGCCATTTGCCCCTTTGAGCCCATGCCGACCATCAATTGCCAATTCACACTAGTTCTCCATTAGCCCACATTCACATTCACTCTGTACACAATCGGGGCAATTTTACAGAGGCCATTGGGGGTTCTGGTTCCATCCCACATCTCAATGACGCGGGGGTTTGTGTGTCTGACATGTCCAATGTGCGAACAACCAGAGAAAAAGCACACGGTCACAGGAAGAATGTGCAATCTCCATACAGAGAGCACCAAGTTCAGGATTGAACCCGGGTCTCCGGCGCTGTAAGGAGGCAGCATTTTCAGCTTGAGTCATAGAGTCATACCGCGTGGAAAAAGGCCCTTCAGCCCAACTTTCCCACACCAACCAACATGTCCCATCTACACTAGTCCCACCTGTCTGAGTTTGGCCCAACATTCCGACATCTGCAGTCTCTTGTGTTTCCATTTAGGACTCACTTTTAGAACACACAGAAATACTCGCACCCACACAGCAGATGCAGAAAGTGTTGCAGTCGCTAATTTATGAATGGGTTCAAACATCACATGATGATTTGGTACATTTATATGTAAGCACACATATACACACAGGCTTATTCAGTAAACAGAGTGGTGAAATGAATTTAATCAGACATGAGCAATATGTTATCAAGTTTATGATATTGATTCTTTGTCAATCTCCTTCACTAGAAAGCAAAGGAAGGATCTTCATTGTGTCTTTCAGAACTAGAACTTGTGTCAAGGCACTTCACATCCAAAGATATATTTCTCAATGGTGTTCACTGTTGTTCAAATTTAGTTTAGTTCAGAGATACAACATGGAAACAAGCCCTTTGGTCACATAGTTAACGATGATCATCGATCACCAGTTTACACAGGTTCGATGTTATCCCACTTTCTCATTCATTCCCTACACACTAGGGGACAATTTATAGAGGCCAATTAATCTGCAAACCTACATGTCTTTGGGATGTGGGGGAAAACCGGAAAACCCAGAGGAAACCCATGTGGTCACAGAGAGAACGTACATACAGGCAGCACCTGAGGTTAAGATCAAACCCGGGTCTTTGAACTACACATGCCAACTTGCAGTGGTAGAAACAAAGAACTGCAGATGCTGGTTTATACCAAAGATAGGTACAAAGTGCTGGAGTAACAATGGGCCAGGCAGCATCTCTGGAAAACATGGATAGGTGGTGTTTCAGGTCGAGACCCTTCTGCAGGCTTACAGTGGAGTCAGTCTGAGCTTGATCCATGATGCCAGGACACTGGATTTCTCACTTTGAGAAAATTAGAAATGCTTGTCTTCTTAGGCCAAGATCAGCCTTGATTTCATTGACTTGGGACTCAAACTTGGCAAGACGGTGCTGGAGTGTGGCGACTCTTTGTGTGCCACCCTAGAATGGAATCTATTATTAACCACCATAATCCACACAAAATGCTGGAGAAACTTAGCAGATCAGACAGCATCTCTGGGGGAAAAAGAATGGGTGGTTTCGGGTCGGAACCCTTCTTCAGACTGAAAGATAGGGGCCGGCATTAGAACCTCAGGACTTTAATACTTGTGTATGATTGTCCTCTATTATATGATTTGACTGGATAGCACACAAAACAAAGCTTATCACTGAATCTCAATATACCTGATGATATTAAACAAAACTAAAAAGATCGAGGGAGCTTGTTTCTGCTGTGTCCCCTCACCTCAATAAAGTTGAGTTCTATCACTGAAGTCAGCCTGGAATCAGAGTGGAAATGTAATGCTGCAATATTAACGTGCCATCAGCTTACTTTGCGCAGATGCAAACTGAATTCAAGTGCATTACATGCATTTTTATGTGTAGGAAAAAACTGCAGATGCTAGTTTAAATCGAAGGTAGACACAAAATGCTGGAGTAACTCAGCGGGACAGACAGCATCTCTGGAGAAAAGGAATGAGTGATGTTTTGGGTCGACATCCTTCTTCAGACGAAGGGTCTCGACCCAAAACGTCACTCATTCCTTTTCTCCAGAGATGCTGCCTGTCCTGCTGAGTTACTCCAGAATTTTGTGTCTACTTGCATTTGTATACTTCCTTTCATAAACCTTACACGAGCTAGCAAAGAACTTTTGGAGAAAAAGACATAATCTGCTGGAGTAACTCAGCGGATCAGGCAGCATCTCTGGAGAACATGGATAAGTGACGTTTTGAGTCGGGAATCATCTTCAGAGAAGAAGTTCCAGAGACACAAAAGGACACAAAGTGTTGGAGTAACTCAGTGGGTCAGGCAGCATCTCTGAAGAACATGGGTGGATGACGTTTCAGGTTGAGACCCAACATGGATGTAAAAGGAACGGTAAAGCTAACAATTTAATTTCTAAGATAGTTGAAACCAAGAGCACCACCAACACTCCGGAATGTTCCCACGGAGTTTTTAGAGATTCCTCACCACTTCATAAACTCATATCATATCATATCATATCATATATATACAGCCGGAAACAGGCCTTTTCGGCCCACCAAGTCCGTGCCGCCCAGCGATCCCCGTACACCAACACCATCCCACACCCACTAGGGACAATTTTTACCTTTACCTAGCCAATTAACCTACATACCTGTACGTCTTTGGAGTGTGGGAGGAAACCGAAGTTCTCGGAGAAAACCCACGCAGGTCACGGGGAGAACGTACAAACTCCTTACAGTGCAGCACCCGTAGTCAGGATCGAACCTGAGTCTCCGGCGCTGCATTCGCTGTAAAGCAGCAACTCTACCGTTGCGCTACCGTGATAATGTAACAAGATTTATAAGTATTTTACATTTAGCACAGAAAAGAAAGGAATTGAGCGTAGCAGTTGCTTTAGATGCTGAAAAGGCGTTTGACAGGTTAGAATGGGATTTTTTTATTTAAAGTATTAGAGAAGTACGGATTGGGAAATGGTTTCATTAACTGGGTAAAAGCTCTTTATAAACAACCTAAAGCCAAAGTGGTGACAAATGGCCAATCTTCTCTCACTTGTTACTGGTTTTAATTGAATGTGTTGGCTACCCACATTTATTGTCAAAAAATAATCTACGAAGCAGAGGTTGACACCTCATCCAAACATAACATCAGAAGCGGTGAGTGAGTGTTAGCTGCTGCACTACACAGTATACTGTGCACTCTTGGCACTGTTGAGGGGCTGGGACCGGCAAACATTGTATATATGTCTGAAGAAGGGTCTCAACCTGAAATGCCGCCTATCCATGTTCTCCACAGATGGTGCCTGAACCGCTAAGTTACTGTTGCATTTTGTATCCTTTTGTGTCTCATTCTATGCATTGATTTGATTCCTGTATGTATGCCTGTACATGAGTGAATGTGTGTGTATGTGTGTGTTTGTGCATGCGTGTATATGTGTGTCTGTGTGTGTGTGTGTGTGTGTGTGTATGTGTGTGTTTGTGCATGCGTGTATATGTGTGTCTGTGTGTTTGTGCATGCGTGTATATGTGTGTGTGTGTGTGTGTGTGCGTATGCATTTGCATGCCTGTGTATGTGTAAGTGCGTATGCCTGTGTGTGTGGATGTGTGTCTGTGTCTGTGTATTTGTGTGTATGTGTATTTGTGTGTCTGTGTGTGTCTGTGTATTTGTGTGTCTGTGTGTGTCTGTGTATTTGTGTGTCTGTGTGTGTCTGTGTATTTGTGCGTATGTGTGTCTGTGTATTTGTGTGTCTGTGTGTGGATGTGTGTGTGTGTCTGTGCATTTGTGTGTCTGTGTATTTGTGTGGATGTGTGTGTGTGTGTCTGTATTTGTGTGTCTGTGTATTTGTGTGTCTGTGTGTGTGGATGTGTGTGTGTGTGTGTGTGTATTTCTGTGTCTGTGTATTTGTGTGGCTGTGTTTGTGTGTCTATCTATATCTGTGTTAGTCTGTGTGTATTGTCCCCAATAGACACAGAGTTTCATTGCTTTTCATCTTGTAATTCTTTTATGTATTTGGTCATTTATCTACCTGCATGTATGTCTGTAAACAAATGCAGGCTTTCTGTGCCCTGGCCCTGGTTACGTGTGTTGTGACTAGTGTTTGTTCATTGGTTCCTTGAATGCATTTTGATTTTGCAAAGAACCTGCATAAAATGTTATAGGTGCCATCGTATTTGTGCATGGATGTCCATGTATTTTGTACGGGAGCCTGGGTATTTGTGTATGAGGTCTGAGCATTGCTGTATGGTTGTGTATGAAAGCACACCTATTAATGAGGAAGGGACCCAACCCAAGACGTCATCTATCCATGTTTTCCAGTGATGCTGCCTGATCTGCTGAGTTACTCCAGCACTTATTTATGTAAGGATGTTTATGGGTAGCCATGTACAGATCCTGATTGAGCGTTTATACTGTACAAATGCCTGTGTGTTTGTTTTGTAAAATTTGCTCTGTCTTTAAGACGTATTTTAGTTGATGATAATGTTTTTTTGCAACTAATATCTCAACTATATTCCCATTTTTCTTTGAATAAAGTAACGGGTTGAAATCTTCCCTGCTGGCTTGTTCGAGCAGCCACCTCAAATAGAACAAGCAGGGAACTATAGAGGCTGGTTTACCCAAAAGGACACAAAGTGCTTGAGTAACATAACGGGTCAGGCAGGATCTCTGGAGAATATGGATTGGTGATGTTTCAGATCGGGTCTGAAACATCACCTATCCTCCAGAGATGTTGTTTGAGTTATTACAACACTCTGTGTCCCCTCCAACAGTAGTTAGAAACTAATCTAAGAAGAACCACAGAAAGCAACATCGTAACATGAGAACTTACGAATCAGGACTTCCAACATCAGGACCAAAGTGTGCAAATGACTTTTGGGTCATTAGAATAGCAGTGAACGTTGTGAATTTACTCGTGATTGTACAACAAATATAGAAGTGGAGCATTGCTAACACATGTAAGATTAAAGTCAAGTTAAAAACCTGCATTAAAATGCCTTTCGGAGACCCATTGATTGGTGAAATGGAAGCACAAGTGACAATAATAAACTAAACTAACCATCTCACACTCATCTTCCCCTCCCCCCTTACCCCCTTCCTCGCCCCTGGCCACTTTATCAGTTCCACAGTTCTCTAAATTGTTTCTCTTGAGATCACACCATCCCTCACCAACAATGGACCTATCGCGCAATGTCCTATCTGAGGTCATTTGTGGCTGGCCATGATTGCTCTTGGTCTTTCTTCAACTCCAGTTCTTCACCTTCCCCCACCAGCTTCCCTCCCCCTCCCAACTCCCTACTTTCAGTCTGAAGAAGGGTCTCAGCCCGAACGTCACCCATCTGTTTTCTCCAGAGATGCTGCCTGACCTGTTGAGTTCCTTCAGCACTTTATATCAAAACTAAACTAAACTTTATTCTATACCTGAAAATACTGCAGCATCTAGATCTGAGATTAAAATCTAACCTCGTCATTCACCCTGCCTCACCACCCTCAGTGTTATTCCATTTATCCTGTATCCTGCACACTGAGGATGGCTATCATGTATGGTCTTTCCACTGACTGGATAGCACGCAACAAAAAAAAAGATTTTCACTGTCCACGTGTAGAGGATGGGGGTTTAAGTGTTAATGATGGGGGCTTAAGTGTTAATGTGTACGTGACTGTGGAGAATTGCTAGCTAATGGACAACAGGTGGTTTACAAAACAGCAAGGGGTGTTCTGATTAAAAAGTCGAGAGGCCCGATACCAGGTAAACTGCAGAGAAAAACAAGTCTGTTCTAGACAAGATAAGAACCAGTGCAAGAAATGTGCTGACTGCGTGATTAACTGAACCTGGGACTAATTTGCTCCCTTGCAGCACCAGAGATCCAGGTTCGATCCTAAATATGGGTCTAAACATCAGTCTGAAGAAGGGTCTCGACCCGAAACGTCACCCATTCCTTCTCTCCTGAGATGCTGCCTGACCCGCTGAGTTACTCCAGCATTTTGTGATACTAAATATGGGTGCTGTCTTTACGGAGTTTGTACGTTCTCCCCGTGACCTCATGGGTTCTCTCCGGATGCTCCGGTATCCTCCCACACTCCAAAGACGTGAAGATTTGGAGGTTTGGTGGCTTCGGTAAAATTGTAAATAGTCCCTAGTGTGTAGCACAGTTCTAGTTTATGGGGTGATTACTGGCCGTCGCAGACTTGGTGGACCGAATGGTCTGCTTCCGTGCTGTATCTCTAAAGTCAAAAGTGTAAACTGCTCTTCCATCCCTTCATAAATAAAAATTGCCATCAGCCTTATAAAAGATGCCGGGCATGAATGCTTTTGGCAGCTCGTGTGCAGTAACACATTTCAACTGCAGAAACATGATCCAAGGGCGCCCCTTACAGTCAGTGTCTCTCACTTCCAGCTCCTCTGCAGTCCTGATTCCATTAAAAGACAAATCTGCAAACAATTGTTTGGAGCAATCAACAATTTTTTTGTTGCTCTTTGTGCTTAAGTGTTCATTTTGTTTCTTTGTCGGTGCTGTTGTTTTTTAATCAACCTCTTTCACCCTTTTTTTTAACACTTTCCCTCTCACCACGTTAGAAACATAGAAAATAGGTGCAGGAGGGGGCCATTTAGCCCTTCGAGCCAGCACTGCCATTCATTGTGATCATGGCTGATCATCTACAATCAGTAACCTTTGCCTGCATTCTCCCCATATCCCTTGATTCCATTAGCCCCGAGAGCTCTATCTAACTCTCTTTTAAATTCATCCAGTGAATTTGCCTCCACTGCCTTCTGTGGCAGAGAATTCCACAAATTCACAACTCTGGGTGAAAAAGTTTCTTCTCACTTCAGTTTTAAATGGCCTCCCCTTTATTCTTAGACTGTGTCCCCTGGTTCTGGACTCCCCCAACATTGGAACCATTTTTCCTGCATCTAGCTTGCTTAGTCCTTTTATGATTTTATACGTCTCTGTCAGATCCCCTCTCATCCTTCTAAACTCCAGTGAAAACAAGCCCAGCCTTTCCAATCTTTCCTCATATGACAGTCCCTCCATCCCAGGGATAAACCTTGTGAACCTACGCTGCACTGCCTCAATAGCAAGGATGTCCTTCCTCAAATTAGGAGACCAAAACTGCACACATGTAACTTACTGTTTACTGGCAAGGCCAGGGTTTATTAGATTCTAGATTTTAGAGAAACAGCTTGGCGACAGACTCTATAGAGACTCTCGCTCCTTTTTCCTGTACAGCCACAATGGGCTGAACAGCCATTCATAGAGTCAATGATTATTATGGTACATTGATGGAGCAGGTTTTTCAGCAGTGCGTAGCCTGTGATGCTGATGGTTAAGTTAGAAAGGCCCAGAGGCCAAGCAGTAACTTCAACCCAAAGTTTAACAATCTATGGTTGTTCACCCATTCTGGGCACATGGTCATTGCTGGTGAGGCTGATGGACATTCCCCAATCCTGGCGATGAGCCTGAGAAAACACTTTCAAATTTAGATTTGAGAGATACTGCTTGGAAACAGGCCCTTCGTCCACCAGTGATCACCCCGTACACTAGCACTTCCGTACACACTAGGACAATTTTCAATTTACCAAAGGCAAATAACCTACCGATCTGCACATCATCGGGGTTTGGGAGGAAATGGAGCACCTGGAGAAAACCTACATGGTCACAGGGAGAACGTACTGGCAGCACCTGTAGTCAGGATCAAACCCGGGTCTGTGGAGCTGTAAGGCAGCAACTCTACCACTGTGCCTCCCCAATATTTATCTGGATTAACTCAACGTGTCAAGCAACATCCCTGGAGGACATCCCCCCCCCCTCACCACCACAATATTTGAAGAAGGCTCCTGATCTGAAACACCACCTATCCATGTTGTCCAGGGATGCTGCCTGACTCGCTGAGTTACTCCAGCACTCTGTGTCTTTTGTGTAATCCAGCATCTGCAGTTCTTTGATTCTCCACAGATGCTGCCTGACTTGCTGAGTTACTCCAGCACTTTGTGTTTTGTTCAAGATTCAGCACCTGCAGTTGCTTGTTTCTCCAGATATTTAACTGGTGTTTCAACCAGATTAATGGAAATTACTATATATTTTTTTAATTTAGGAAAAAAAGAAAACAAAAAGCAGGAGCAAAAGTAAGTCAGCTCCTTGGGTCTGCTCGGCCATCAATTAAATCATGATTCTCAACTCAAACATCGTCTGTCCATTCCCTCCATGGATGCTGCCTGACCCGCTGAGTTCCTCCAGCACTCTGTTTTATTGCTCAAGATTTCAGCAGAGCAGCACAGTGGCGCAGTGGTAAAGTAGCCGCCTTATAGTGCCAGAGACCACTGTTCAATCCTGACCACGGTTGCTCTCTGTAGGGAGTTTGTACATTCTACCTGTGATCGTTTTGGTTTTCACCGGGTGCTCTAGTTTCCAACCATACTCCAAAGAAGTGTCAATTTGTAGGTTATTTGGCTTCTGTAAATTGTCCCCGGTGTGTACGACAGAACTAGTGTGAATGGGTCAAAGGGCCTGTTTCCATGCTGTGTCTCTAAACCAAACCAAACGGTTCTGGCGTCTCCACTGATATGATCCTGGTCTCAGGTCCACTTTCCAACCTATTTCCTTAATCCGTGACTCTCTAAGATTGCAAACTACATCTATCTCACTCTTAAATATACTTCATGCCGTGAGCCTTACCCCCCCCCCCCCCCCCGAATACAACAGCATCTGCGAAGGAAGACGGATAGTCACACGTGGGTTTGGACCTTTCATCTGGGAAGTGGAACTCAATGGCTGGGTCTACCAAAGAGATTGCCACTAAATTAAGAGCTGAATCTTTGGTATTGTGTACTTTTTATTTCAAGCGTACTAGCAACAAGTTAACAGATAAATAACCATACTGGCTATTAACGTACCATGAATGAGCCATTGTAACCCAAAGCTCTTGAACCCCTCCTTAAAATACTCGACTCTCTTCTAAAATCTGAGGTCTTTGACACAGGCCAAGTCGATGGATATTTTTAAGGCAGAGATTGACAGATTCATGATTAGAGGCTGTGTGTAGAAAGCAGGAGAATGGGGCTGAGAGGGAAAGATCGGTCAGCCATGATTGAATGGCGGAGTAGATGATAGGGCAAATGGCCTGTTTCTGCTCGTATAACTTATGAACTCGTAACTTTTGATCTCGCTCGTGCCTCCTTAACTTTCTTGGCATCAATTTATTTATTTTTTTTGTCTGATAACACGCCGTTGAAATGTCTTGGGAGACTTTGAAATGTCAGAGGTGTTGCATAAATAAGTCAGCATTACATGAATTTAAATTGTTTCCAATACAAGGATCGCCAACAGCAACCTGCCTGAAAGTGCAGATTAATAACACAGACTTGCAGCTGTGGACAAAGGACAAATAGAACACCCGATACCATTTGTCTTGCAGAATACACTAGTTTAATTTGAGAACCTGCCAGTGAGAGGCAATTAGCGGAGTCTTAGGAATAACCTTAGGCCGAAACAAATTTAATATATATATATATATATATATGTATACATTTTCCCAGTGAGTTAGTCAAGTGTTGTGTGTTTATTTTCAAATACACTCTCATCATCTAAATAGACATCATCTCACATTTGAAGGAGGGAAGGTTCACACTAATAATCCATTTTACTTTAATAGACCGGGTATGAACACAATTAGCAGTCAGGGAGAATTTAAGATAAGTAATATTGCTCCATGGCATGTGATATTAGATGCCACAAATCTGTTCATGGCTTAGGAAAATTAGAATATGGTCCTTGAGGGAAATATCGCTGCTGATGTTCAACAAACAATGTTGTGAATAAATCTTTTGACAGAGAACTGATTGTTCCCTGATGGGTAGGAAGGTAACAAAACGGCACTGCTGCTTTAGTGACTCAAATGCTTCAGGGTCCCAAAAAAACTCTTGATGCGTGGAGGGTTATCTACTGGCTGATTAATAGATTCATTGTGGTACCTTATCTGAGATGGGGAAGACCATCTGTACTCACTGGAGTTCAGAAGGATGAGAGGATGGCCTCATTGAAACTTACCAAATAGTGAAACGCCTGGATAGAGTGTATGTGGAGCGGATGGTTCCACTAGTGGGAGAGTCTAGGACCAGAGGACTTAGCCTCAGAATAACCTGAACACAATACTCTAAATGTGGCCTCATCAATGTCTTATGCAACTGTAACATGACCTCCCAACTTCTGTACTCCATACTCCGACTGATGAAGGGCAATGTGCTGAAAGGCTTCTTCACCACACTGTCTACCTGTGAAATTGATGAATGAATACCTAGAGGCTTGAAACAATGACTTTTAGGTTGAAAATCTCATCGTAGCAGCTCTGAAATTAAATCCTTTACACCCATTTGTGTTTGGGTCCTAACTGCCCCCTTGAAATGGCCTACAAGCCTCTCAGACTGTCAGAAAAAAACAAATGTTCAAGAGTCAAGTGAGTTTTTTGTCATAATATCCCAAAACAGAACAATTAAATTCTTACTTGCAGCAGCACAACAGATATGTAAACACAGTATTCTGTAAACACCATAATAAACCAAAAAACTTTGCGTGTCTCTGTGTGTGTGTGTGTGTGTGTGTGTGTGTGTGTGTGTGTGTGTGTGTGTGTGTGTGTGTGTGTGTATAGACAATAGACAATAGGTGCAGGAGTAGGCCATTCAGCCCTTCAAGCCAGCACCACCATTCAATGTGATCATGGCTGATCATTCTCAATCAGTACCCCGTTCCTGCCTTCTCCCCATACCCCCTGACTCCGCTATCCTTAAGTGCTCTATCTAGCTCTCTCTTGAATGCATTCAGAGAATTGGCCTCCACTGCCTTCTGAGGCAGAGAATTCCACAGATTTACAACTCTCTGACTGAAAAAGTTTTTCCTCATCTCCATTCTAAATGGCTTACCCCTTATTCTTAAACTGTGGCCCCTTATATATTCGTGAGCTCCACCTTTCCTTGGTTATCAGTGCCGACTCTGATTTGTTCTGTGCCTTTTCATACCTCTAGTTTCCCTCTCCCCTATTTCTCAGACTGAAAAGGGTCTTGCCCAAAATGTTCTCCAAACCCGCTGAATTACTCCAGCATTTTGTGTCTATTTTCGGTGTAAACCAGCATCCGCAGCTCCTTCTTACACATGAGACAATTGCCCCTGTACGCACGTGTGTATGTGTATTTACACTCACACACATATATACATACCTATATATATATATATATATATATATATATATATATATATATATACACAAAACATCAGGGGTAAAGAATTATAGTGCAAAGCCAAAAGCAAAGCCCCCGTCTATATAGTTCGAAGCTTATTTGGAGGTTGTAGTGTTTAATAGCCTGATGGTTGTAGGGAACAAGCTGCTCTTGAATGTTACCAGTTTTCAGGCTCCTATACCTTCTTCCCAATGGCAGGAGTGAAACGAGAGCGTGGCCAGTGTGGTGTGGGTCACTAATGATGCTTGCCTCAGCAGTAATGCCCAAATCTTATAAGTGAATCTATACCAAAAGCAAAATCTATTCTAACAGCAATTTTTTTTTTCTGGCCTCCTGAAGCATCGCAACACTTAACAAGCCAACAAGACAATTTCTTTCTGAGCTAATTACTCTTGCAATCGGCGAGCATTTGCCAACCACTTTGGATGCACTCAGCTGTGCGCAGGTAAGGTTTTTGCTTTCTCTTGATTTGACAACTGTCATATTAGTTTTGTGCTGCTGTCTGTGGATAGACAGCCATTAGGAATTAAACTTGAGTTTGGCCAGATGTAGCTTTGTTTCCAACAGATAAGTCACAGCTGCAAAACTGCTCCGTTGCATTTTAGTGCAATTAAATGAGCCATGGCCCATTAGCAGATATAATGCAGGATTTGAATGTTAGTTGGCGGAGAGGCCAGTGTAACCATTCTGATAGTACAGGGGCAATTGTCTCATGTGTAAGAAGGGACTGCGGATGCTGGTTTACACTGAAGATAGACACAAAATGCTGGAGTAACTCAGCGGGTTTGGAAAAAAGGAATAGGTGACATTTCGGGCAAGACCCTTTTCAGTCTGAGAAATAGGGGAGAGGGAAACTAGAGGCATGAAAAGGCACAGAACAAATCAGAGCCAGCACCGATGACCAAGGAAAGGCGGAGCCCACAATGGTCCATTGGTGACTGCGGAAGAGGTGATAACGAAAGGATACAAACAGTGAAACTAGCAGGACAACAGTGAAACTAGCAGGACGACTAGGATGGAAAGAGAGGGAATGCAAGGGTTATTTGAAATTAGAGAAATCAATATACATACTGCTGGTTTGTAAGCTGGATGTAACATTACCAGGCACAGAATGCTGGAGTAGCTCGGAAGATCAGGTAGCATTTAGGGGAACATAGAATAGGCTCACCTGAGATGCTGCATGACCCACTGATTTACTCCAGCACTCTGTATCTTCTTTTGTAAACCAACATCTGTAGTTCCTTGTTTTTAACTAGTTATTACCACATGTGGTATTACAACGCTTATCAGATTTAAGTTTAAGTTTATTATTGTCACGTGTACCGAGGTACAGTGAAAGGCTTTGCTTTACATGCTATCCAAACATATCAGATATACTATACATAAATACAATCAAGTCAAATTCAAGTACAATAAGTAGAATGAAGGGAGAGATACAGGTGCAGAATACTGTTCTCATGCTTTGTAGTGCATCAATCCCAGAGACACATCCAATGTCTCCAAAGGGATGGAGGCGAATCAGACAGTAGGAAGGACCATTGAGAAACCTGATAACAGAGAGGAAGAAGGTGGTGGTGGAGGAAGATATGATAATGTTACTTAAGAGGCTTTCAGAAAGGCACATGGATATGGAGGGTTTGGAGGGATAGGGATCATATGCAAATAGACGAGATTAGTTTAACTTTGCATCATGTTCAGCATTCTCATTGTGGGCCAAAGGGCCTGTTCTTGTGCTTTAGTTTTCTTTGTTCTATAAACTCCTTCCTGCAAGCTCTTATTTTTTATGAATTTGATATACCCGTCAAAACCACGGCATAAGCAATTTGATGCGAACACATTGCCAGTCATATATCCCACAGCATAATCATCTTTCTGCATTCTGGTCTTTCCTCGGTTACTTTGCTTTCATCTACCTTTTTGTTTTGTGGCTCAGTGCTTTCAACCAATTCACACCTTTTACCGTGAAAGGAAAAGAGTGGACTTTCACAGCAGGATAATCGTGAAGCAAAAATAAGCATAAATGCACTGTTTGTTGTCCTTCATGCAAGTTGCCCATTGAGCCGTAAACTTATCTCTTTCCCTCAGACACATTGCACTTTCAGCATTTTCAATTGCTATTTTCTATCTTGCATGCATAGTTTAGTTTTGGTCAATCCTTCTATTTTCATCTCATTTCATTATTGCCACCCCTCTGATCCATGCAATATTACTTCCTCTCATCCATTCTTCATTCACATTTATTTCTACGCTATCTTATTGAGAGAGAGAAGAAAAAATCTACTGTTTTGCAAATCTTTGAACTGGTTCCATCCCTTCAGTGGATATGATTGATGTCTTCTGGAGAGAAAGCCATGTCTATATTTTAATATCATTAATGTATCCGTTTTGCTCTTGCTTGCTGTATTTGTCCTGTATTTCATTTTATCAGAGACTGTTATAGCCATCGTTGACTGAGAGAAGGAAACCACTAGGAAACGGGGCTTTCAGAAACAATAGCTGCAACATGACGTAGGAAAAGGGAGATACATGCAAAATGCTGGGGTAACTCAGCGGGTCAGGCAGGATCTCTGGAGAAAAGGAATAGGTGACTTTTCGGGTCGAGACCCTTTTGAAGAAGGTGTAAACCAGCATCTGCACTTCCTTCCTATATGAAAAGGAAGAAGGGTCACAATCCTGGGGATTTTCCAGCTTTCTTCACCTCCCTTAGTTTGAAGAAGGATCTCGACCCAAAATGTCACCTATCCATGTTCTCCGGAGCTGCTGCCTGACCTGCTGAGATACTCCAGTACTTTGTGTCCATTTGTATATTAACCAGCATCTGCAGTTATTTCTTTTGACTGCTCCACTGCAAAATCTCCTCATTGTATGCCAACTTTAAAGAAACTCTCCTCCTTTCTCTGATGTGATTGCTGTGAGACCCTGAGGAATCACAAAAAGCTGGAGTATCTCAGCGGGTCAGGCAGCATCTCAGGAGAGAAGGAATGGGTGACGTTTTGGGTCGAGGCCCTACTCGACCCTCTCTCACAGCTCCCCTTCTGTGCCACACTTTGTCCTGCATCTCTCCTTCCCCAGCTTTCTTCTCTCCCCTATTATCGTTCTGAAGAAGGGTCCCGACCCAAATTGTCACCTATCCATGTTGGCCAGAGATGCTGCCTGACCTGCTGAGTTACTCCTGCAATTTGTGTCCTTCTGCGTATTGGCTGTCTGTTTCTCCTGCCTTCATTTTCATTTAACATCTGAAAATATCTAAAACGTGGTTGATTTTCAACATGAAGTGGGGCTATTGAACAGTATTGATAAAATATAAAAGATATTTAAACAAATAAACGGAATGGAGAATTTAGATGGATATGGGGCAAACACAGTCTAATGGGATTAGTGCCACTTTCTCATATGAACAAGATGGGCTGAAAGGCCTGTTTCTGGGCAGTGTAGCTCTATGACACTCCAACACTAATAGGTTTTTGAAGTCAGTTGGCCCCATTCAGTATTACAATCTAATGACAGCATATCAATGCTCAAGTAATTGGCATTTAACTTCAAGCCATACAGAGTGTTTGAGTAACTCAGTGGAGCAAGCAGGCTAGTGTAGATGGGGCTAGTGTAGCTGGGGTATCTTGGTTGGCAAGGGGAAGTTATGCTGAAGGGCCTGTTTCCATGCTGTATAACTCCATGACTTACAGAGGTGTATAAAATCATGAGAGGAATAGATTGGGTAGACGCACAGAGTCTCTTGCCCAGAAGGGGAATTGAGAAACAGATGGCATAGGTTTATGGTGAAGAGGGAATGATTTTATAGAAATCTGAGGGATAACTATTACACACAAAGCGTGGAGGGTGGATGGAACGAGCTGCCGGAAGAGGAAGTTGAGGCAGGTACTTTTGCAACGTTTAATAAGAAATTAGATAGGTACATGGATAGGACAGATTTAGAGGGATATGGGCCAAATGTAGGCAAGTGGGACTCGTGCAGATGGGATATGTTGGTCAGTGTTGCCAAGTTGAGCCAAACGGCCTGTTTCCACACTGTATACTTTATGACTCTGTGACTCTTTATGAAAATGACCTTGAACCTGTACCAGATTAAACCCACCTCCAGCATTGCAGCCTCCTTTATATGCGTGTCATTTGCCTTCCAGGGATGTCTGGATAAGAATTTCTATTAATTTTTCACTGTGTTTGTTGACACAACAACCAACAAGATTACTCCTTGCAAGTCTTTCTACAATTGGAAAAAAAGGTTTGCAATTAATCTCAGTCAATGCAGAATATACGTCTCTTCATTAATCTTTCTGCTTAGAAGAAAGGAGTAGGGTTTTTAAATATTATTTATTTGTTTGTTCCAATATTTGAATAGATGTTCAATGTCAAAAGGTTGTTTTTAAATGTGCAAAGGTAAGTTTTGTTTATTTCTTAACGTGTGTCCCAGTTAATTATTTTGAATAAAAAAGATAGTCACGACTCCAATCACACTGAGCTACAATACAATACAATACAATATATCTTTATTGTCATTGTACAGGGGTACAACGAGATTGGGAATGCTCCTCCCATACGATGCAATAATTTAATTACCTAGTTAATATTAATTTAAACAACAACAACCCAACAAAACAAATTGTAACAGTTTTAAGACAGAATAAAGTGCAAGTAGATGATCACTGTGCGATGTGACCATCCGGCTCAGCAGGACCGGTTCATAGCAGCTATGGCCCTGGGGATGAAGCTGTTCCTGAGTCTGGAGGTGCGGGCGTAGAAGGCCTTGTATCGTCTGCCCGATGGAAGGAGTTAGAACAGACTGTTGCAGGGGTGTGAAGAGTCTTTGTGGATGCTGGTGCCTTTTCTGAGGCACCGTGCGTTGTAGATGCCCTCCAAGTCTGGTAGCTGTGTTCCGATGCTTCTCTGAGCTCTATGGACTACTCGCTGAAGAGCTTTCCTTTCTGCCTCCGTGCAGCTGAGGTACCACACAGGGATGCCATGTGTTAGGATGCTCTCTATGGTGCAGCGGTAGAATGTCTTCAGCAGCTGTTGGGGTAGACCAGACTTCTTCAGTGTTCTTCGGTAGAACAGTCGTTGTTGTGCCTTCTTGACCAGCGCAGCAGTGTTACTGGACAATGTGAGGTCCTCCGAAATGTGAGTCCCTAGAAACTTGAAGCTGGACACTCTCTCCACACTGTCCCCGTTGATAAAGATCGGGGCATATTCCCCGTTATGTGACCTACGGAAGTTGATGATCAGCTCCTTGGTCTTGGTGGTATTTAGGGACAGGTTGTTATCAGAGCACCAGTCCGCCAGGTTCTGCACCTCCGCTCCGTATTTTGTTTCATCACCATTGGTGATCAGCCCGATCACCGTTGTGTCGTCTGCAAACTTGACAATGGTGTTGGTGTCAAATGCAGGAACACAGTCGTGTGTGAAGAGGTAGTAGAGCATGGGGCTCAGAACACAGCCCTGTGGTGTGATAGTGGAGGACAGGTGCGGGCCCATTCTCACTGCCTGCGGTCGCTCCAGCAGGAAGTCCAGGATCCAGTCGCATATTGACGAGCTGAGGCCTAGCTGGTGGAGTTTGGTGATGAGCTTTTTTTTTAATTTTTATTTTATTTTATTTTTTTTAATCAAAAATATTTATTCAAATATTAAAATAATATATACAATGCAATAAAACCAAAACAGAACCCACCACCAGAATATTATACAAACAAATATACCTATTAAAACTATCATACAATTATACTACAATCCCCATCCAGGATACATCCAATCCCCCGCGGTGCCCAGCGGTCCCGGAATTCCTCCAGGGTGCCCGTGGACAGCGCGTAGTCCCTCTCCAACACCACCCGGGCACGGACGTAACCCCGGAAAAGGGGCAGGCAGCTGGCTCGGGCAGAGCCCTCTTCCGCCTGGCGCCGTGAGTCTCGGATGGCCAGCTTGGCCTGGCCCAGGAGCAACCCAACAAGGACATCTTCGGCCCTACCCTCTCCCCTACGCACAGGGTGTCCAAAGATGAGGATGGTGGGTGAAAAATGCAGCCAAAAAGCAAGGAGCAGCCCCTTTAGATATTGGAACAGGGGCTGCAACCTCACACACTGCATGTACACGTGGTACACAGACTCTTCCAACCCGCAAAAGTGGCAGGCGGCTGGCGAGTCTGTGAACCGCGCGAGGAACAGGTTGCAGGGGACTCCTCGGTGCAATATCTTCCACCCCAGGTCCCCGATGGAGAGGGGCAGAATTCCTGCGTAGAGGGACCCCCACCGCGGGGTCACCTCGCGACCGGAAGGCAACACTGACCGCCACTTAGTGTCCGGACGGTGGACCAGGGCGAGGAAGTGCAGGGTGTGGAGGAGGAGCCCGTACAGGACACGCCTCCCTGCGTCTCGGAGGGAGATGAAGGGTGTCGAGGAAATGCGACTCATGTTGTGTGGGACCGGCTCCCGGGAAGGATTACGGCGCCTCGGTCCGACGAGTACTTCCGGCTGAGCGGGGGTTTGCTCAGCCGCAGGTGCTCCACACATTTGAGCCTCTCCGACACCCAGCGGGGCAGGACAAGGGCCGGCTGCTCTCACGCCTGGGCCGCCGCCCTCCGTCAGCGGAGGGGGGGCCCGGTCGACAGCAACCAGGTTCCAGACTCTCAGCAAGTCCCGGTAGAAGCCGGGCATTCCCAGCAGGATAGCACGGCTGACGCCCACCATCGGGATCCGCGTACCTGCTTGAAGGCAGCGGCCCCGTTGGAAAAAGTGTGTCGCCAGCACGTGCCACCTGGGAGGACGCTCCGAGTACAGGTATCTCTGCAGAGTCCTGAGGCGGAGAGCCGCCAACTGGGTGCGGATGCACACCAGCGACTGCCCGCCCTCCTCAATCGGGAGACTCAGGACCGCTGCAGAGACCCAGTGCTTTCCGTTGCCCCAGAAGAAGTCCACCAACTTCTTCTGGATGATCCCAGCAAAAGTGGCTGATGGGACCAATGTGGTCAATCTGTACCAGAGCAGGGAAGCCACGAGTTGGTTAATGACCAACACCCTGCCCCGGTAGGAAAGCACCCTGAGGAGACCTGACCAGCGCCCCAGCCGGGCGACGACTTTCAACTCCAGCTCCTGCCAGTTCGCCAGCCAGGTCTCCGCGACGGGACTCAGGTAGACTCCCAAGTAAAGGAGGCGCGTGGTGCTCCACGTGAAAAACCGCATCTCCTCAGGGAGGGAGTCCACCTGCCATGGACCCACCAAGAGTCCAGAACATTTCCCCCAATTGATCCTTGCAGAGGAGGCGGCCGAGAAGACTCGTTGGCACTCGCGCATCCTCTGCAGATCAGCGGGGTCAGTGACCATGAGGAGCACGTCATCGGCATAGACCGAGAGGACCACCTCCATATCTGGCTCGCGTAGAACCATGCCCGTCAACCTCCTCCGAAGCAGACTAAGGAATGGCTCCACGCAGATGGCGTACAGTTGGCCTGACATGGGGCAGCCCTGACGTACTCCTCTGCGGAAGGGAATGGGAGCCGTCAAGGATCCGTTGACCTTGATGAGGCACTCCGCAGTGGTGTATAGAAGTCGGATCCGGGCCACAAAGTGCGGTCCGAACCCAAACGCCCGCAGAGTCCTCACCAGATACTCGTGATCCACCCTGTCGAAAGCCTTCTCCTGGTCAAGGGAGAGAAAGGCAGTGGGTACACCGGTCTCCTGAGCCAGGTAGACCAGGTCCCGGACCAGATGGATATTGTCCTGGATGGACCGGCCCGGGACCGTGTAAGACTGGTCAGGGTGGATCACTTGGGCCAGCACTGGGCCCAGACGGTTGGCCATTGCCTTAGCAAAGACCTTGTAATCGGTACAGAGGAGGGAGACCGGGCGCCAGTTCTTTAGTAGGCGGAGATCACCCTTCTTGGGCAGAAGGACCACTACAGCCCTCCGCCAAGACAGGGGCATCTCCCCGGTCGCCAGGCTCTCCCTCAGGACCATGGTGTAGTCCTCCCCCAAGGTCCCCCAGAAAGTGCGGAGGAACTCTGCTGTCAGTCCGTCCAGGCCAGGGGATTTGCCCCTTTGAATCTGATGGAGGGCCGCAGTCAGTTCGTCTAGTGTCAGGGGGGCGTCCAGACGCTCGGCACCCTCCGGGCCGACCGTGGTTAGACCTTCCCACAGATCACTGCACTCGTCCACGCCGGAGCTATCCGGTGAAAACAAGGTCCCATAAAAGGAACGAACCGCCGCGTTGATGTCTTCTGGTTCGGTGACGGGGGAGTCATCGTCAGCGAGCAGCTCCACTAACTGCTGACGGACTCCCCGCCATTTCTCCAGCGAGTAGAAGAAGGGTGAACCGCGGTCCAAATCGTGGAGCATTTGGATCCGCGACCTCACATACGCGCCTCGGGATTGCTGTAACTGCAGCTCCTTCAGCGCGTCCTTCTTCTCCTGGTATTCCCTCCAGAGGGTCGGGTCCCCACCGGTCTGACTTAGACGCGAATCCAAATCGAGCAGCTCACTCCCGAGCTGTCGGACCTTGGAATCGCGTCTCTTGGTAGACCCCCTAGTGTACTCCTGACAGAAACGCCGGATGTGGGCCTTGCCCACATCCCACCATAGCCGCAGGGAGTGAAATCCTCCCCTCTTCCCCTTCCAAGTGGTCCAGAACCTCACAAACGAGTCCCGGAAGCGGCGATCCTCCAGCAGCCGGTTGTTAAAGTGCCAGTACGCGGACCCTCCCCTCGTGCGCAGCAGGGTAAACTCTGCCCACACCAGGTGGTGGTCCGAGCAAGGCATCGGCCGCATGGAGGCCGCCGAGACCCGGGAGACGTACGCCCGAGAAATGTACAGGCGGTCAATGCGAGAGCCACCCCCCTCTGACCTCCTGGAGAAGGCACTGGAGTCGGGGTGGAGGTTCCTCCAGGTGTCTACCAAGTCAAAGGAGCCCACGAGCTCCTTCAACTTCTTCACCGACTCCTGGCCGCGCTGGATACCTGAACGGTCTCCTTCCTCGAGGGTACAGTTGAAATCTCCCCCAAAGATCACGCAGTCGCCAGGGTCGATGGAGCTCAAAAGGGTAGACACCTCCCGGAACAGGCACGTCTGCAACACGGCGGGCTTGGGGGCGTACACGTTGACAAAATGCAACGGCACGCCATCCAGGCGCACGGCCAGGTGAAGCAAGCGGCCTGGCACCAATTCCTGGACCTTTAGGATTTCTGGCCGGAAATTCGGGGCCAGCAAAATGGCCACCCCACTGGAAATGGAGCTGAGGTGGCTCATGAAGACCTCACCACTCCACTCCAGGAGCCAGGTGGACTCGTCTCCTGGGATGGTGTGGGTTTCCTGCAGGAAGCTCACCGCATATTTCCCATCCCTCAGGGTTGAGAGATGGTTAAACCTGCGGAGAGGCCCCCTGCTGCCATTGATGTTATAACTGGCTATGGTGATCGCCATGTCAGAAGTACACTAGATCCCCTCACCAGTCCCCTGGTCACTGACAGCAGAGTCGCCTTTGCCGCTACGGACCCTAGATGGATTGGCAGTGCGTTTCACCTTCCGGATCTTGGCAACAAGGGACGCTCTACTGGTCCCTCTACCCTCAGCAGGAACGACGCTGCTCTGGGCCTCGGCGTCCTTTTCCAGGTCGTCCAAGAAAGACCTGAGCTGACGCCGGTCGTTCCCCTTCACCCCCATCCCTCCCTTCACCCCCGTCCCTCCCTTCACCCCCGTCCCTCCCTTCACCCCCGTCCCTCCCTTTCCCCTCCCCTTCCTTTTGAGGATGAGGTTCAGGGAGCTGGTGACCCCTTGTAAGTTCGGCCACCGGAGGGAGGCCAGTTTGGGCCGATGTTGGGCTCCTTCGGTGGCCGCGATGAACTCGCGGATCTCCTCCACTGGAATGAGAGGAGTGGCGTCGGGGGCAGCGAGAACATCCATTGACTCATTGCCCGAGGAGTCCTCTTCCACCCCCCCACTGCAGATGGAGTCACCGTTCCCATCCTTGGACACACCTTCTGTGCTTGAGACTCCCGCCCCACCCTGTGCAGCGGTTGCCTCTTCCCCACCCTCTGGTCTCACCTCCACCTCAGTCCCCACCGTGGGGCCAGTGGCAGAGGGGCCTTCCTCGGGTGTACCTGGGCAGTCAAGACCATTGACAGTGGGGTCTATCCCTCCACCAGTTGGGCCCAGAGTGGACTCTGGTGCCCCAGACTCAGGGAGTCCCTCTGGAGCCAGGTCCTGCGGGAGAGAAGGGCTGGTTTCCCCTTCCCCCTCCCCCCCTACTATCCCTAACTCCACAGGCGTGTTCTGCACCTCGTCCTGGGTGGGTTGCTCCTGGGCTTCCTCGGGTGCATGAATTGGGATTCCCTCCCCAACAGGAATCTCTCCCTGCTCCATTACACCCGAGTGGTCCCCATCACCACCCTCCCCAGAAACCCCTTCAGAGCATGGAACCGGGGCCTGAACCAGAGGGCAGGAGTCATCCTCCACCACAGCACTCCCCGCCCCACTGGAAGATTCCCCTATGTCCCCCTTCTGCTCCTCCCTGGAGAGATTCCTCCTTCTTTTTTTCGAAGGGGAGGAGCTCACAGACTCTGGGGTCACCTGAGCAACCCTAGTCTGCGGCTCCCCCTCCTCCCGCCCAATCCCCTCCGCCCCTGGCTGGATTATGGGGCTTGCGGACTCCCTAACGGGAGGTGACGGGATGGGTGGCAAAGTCTTATCCCCGGGGGGTTTGTTCCCCAGGTGCCTTATCTTCTTCGTCACCTTGCTCCCCTTCTTTTGACCCTCCCCATCCCCAGGGTTCCCTGGCTCAACTACAGGGGGAGTGGGAGTGGGGGGGGGAGGGGGGTTAGTGGCACCGGAGGCGGAGGCCTCCGCCCGGGATTTGGGGCAATTCCTCCGAATATGCCCCACTTCCTTGCAGGCGTGGCACCTCGGGCGGTCCGATGTCCAGAAGATGGTGAAGTCTCGCCCATCCTGCTGGACACAGAAGCGCCCGTCGACCACCTCCTCCCGGTCCAGCAACATTGTCAACTGGCGCCGGAGGGAGAGAACGTGCTGCAAGTCCTTCCTGCGGAACCCCATGGGTATTGGGGTGATGTCGGTGAGGATCTTCCCCAGGGTATGAAGGTGGGGAAGGAGGGCCTCGTTCTTGATGCAAGGCGGGACGTTGGATAGGACCACCCGCTGCGCGGTGGACCCCAGGGGCTCGACCTGTAGGAAAAGTCCACCCACTGTGACCCCTTTACATACAGTCGCGTTCACCCCCTCAACGGACTCCAGAAAGAACACGCCCTTCCCAAACATTTTTCCCACATACACAATGCCTACAGGCTTGGCTGCCGCTGCCACAGCAGCCGCGCAGTCCTCCAGGTTCATTTGGGGGGGCAAGTAGCACCTGACCCCATGTTCAAAGGGTAGGTTCCTCATGGGGAACAGGGCCCCCAGAGGAGCAGCCGAAGCAGCTGAAGCAGCCGCCTTAGCATAACTCCCCGAAGGCCCCGATCCCCCAGAACGCTGACCCTGCATGATATCAGGCACTACAGTGAAACAAAAACACTGATACACAAAGACAAAGACAATCCAAAAGGCACGGGGCCAAGTCCAAACACACAAACAAGTGTAGAACAGTTCAAGGGAGGGAGGCGAGTGGTGTTGCCTCGAACGTCAATAATGGCGGCTCCCACTAGAAACTGCTGCGTCACAGCCTCTTGGCCCGGGTATCTTGGCTCTCCTGCGTTCCCTGGTGAGCTGCAGACTTTCTCAAGCAATCCCCGCTGGTCTTCGCTGCTCCTGCAGCAACGAAAGGGATTCACCTGCAGTCTGTTATTGTTGGAAGCCTATCTCTGATAGAGAGGAGGCTCCTTCAGCTCCAGGTCTCAAGGCCGCAGAAGAAGGTCGAGGGTGTAGAAAAACTCCCACACCGCACGAAAACCAGACCCGTCCGGTCAGTAGCGACGAGGCAGTAGGGTGGGGGGGGGTTGTTCTGGACACAGGTGTATCAGTCCAGACAGGTTTTTCTCCCCCTTTTTGTGCGCCAGTTTCCTGGCAGGTTGCCAGCCTCAGTAGTGGGAGCTGAGCAGTCAATTGATAACACCGCTCGCAGCCCCAAAACACACAGAAACCTTTTAAAAAGATTTCTGTAGCGTCGCAGCGATACCCAAGGATGTTTAGAGTACCGCTGTACCTCCTCCGAATTCCAAAAGATGTTTAGAGCTCACTCGTTCGAGTGATTGAGACAGAGCTCCGTAGCACCACACCTGAGCTTGGTGGGGATGACCGTGTTGAAGGCAGAGCTATAGTCAATGAATAGCATCCTCACGTACGTGCCCTGTCTCTCCAGGTGAGTCAGGACAGTGTGAAGAGCCAGAGAGATGGTGTCCTCTGTGGATCTATTTGCCCTGTATGCAAATTGATGTGGGTCCAGTGAGGCAGGGATGCTGGATTTGATGTGTGAGAGGACCAGCCTTTCAAAGCACTTCATGACTATCGAGTTAGGGCAACCGGATGGGGTGGTTTGGTTTGCTTTGCTTTTGTTGCCTGCTATCTAGTCAGTGGAAAGTCTATAATCGATTACAGCATGGAAACAGGACCTTCGACACACTGAGTCCGCACCAACCAGCAATCATCTGTACACGTTCTATCCAACACACATAGGGACAATTTTACAGAAGCCATCGAACCTACAAACCTAAGATAGACACAAAAAGCTGGAGTAACTCAGCCGGTCAGGCAATATCTCTGTAGAAAAGGAGTAGGTGAAATTTCAAGTCGAGACCTTTCTTCTTCTGAAGAAGCGTCTTGACCCAAAACGTCACCTATTCCTTTTCTCCAGAGATGCTGTCTGATCCACTGAGTTATTCCAGCTTTTTGTGTCTATCTTCGGTTTAAAACAGCATCTGCAGTTCCATTCTACAAACCTACAAACCTGAATGTCTTTAAAATGTGGGAGGAAACTAGAGGACCCTGAGAAAAACCACATGGTCACAAGGAGAACATATGACAGACAAACTCCATCCAGACAGCACTCAAGGTCAGTATCGAACCAGGGTCTCTGGAGCTGTGAGACAGCAACTCTACAGCTGCACCATTTTGCAGTCCCACATTGTCCATGCCAAGAAAGTTGGGACGAGTCTCATTAACCTGCATTTGGCCCATAGACCTCTAAGCTGATGGTTCTCATGGTGATGGTGGTTATGAGGGATACACACCAGTGTGTTGCCCGCTGTCAAAACCATCATGTGGGAGCAGCCAGCTGCCTACACAGAGACGACCCTCTGCTGGATGGTTGGGAGTTGGGTCTCCCAAAGGAAAGAGGGGTGGGATTCACCTGAGAAAATATGAACATAGTTCTGAAGCAAAGCACATAAACAGGAAAGGTTTAGAGGGATTTGGGCCAAAGGCAGGCAGGTGAGATAGTGTAGATGGGACAGCTTAGTCAACATGGGCAAGTTGGGCCGAAAGTCCTGTTTCCGTGCTGTATGACTGTATGACTGTATGAGAAGCAGAATAATTTTCTCAACGGAAGAACCAAAAAAAACTAGCAAGGTATCATCAAATGATGCTAAAATAGACGCTCAATTAACGCCTATCCTACACTAAGTCATCTCGTAGGCAGTTTTTCCCCAGATGTTTAGAATGTATTGTCAAACCCTCCAAGGATCGCTGTTAAAAAAAAAATCTATTAATTTTTCTCAGTACTTGCAAATATCTGTGCATTTGGAAAGTAAGGGATGCAATTAATCTCAGCCAACTAAAATATACTTCTCTTCATTAATCTTTTGTCGTAAGTGAACAAAGCAATTGAACAAGTACTATGCTGTCAGTACCAACACAATACCGGAGGGAGCATGCATGAGAGAGTACACACTGATTGAGCATTAGAATTCTCATAGTATTAATTTATGCCTCATTACTTTTTCCAAAAAAAAAAATCCAGTTGAATTTAAGTGTGCAGGTTTTTTTTTTTAAGAATGCAAAACAAGTGACATTGAAGCTGCTAACAATAAAATTAATGATGGACCATTATTTATTTTGCATGTAATTATGATTCAACTTCAGCAGAAAAAAAATCATACTTTTTTCTAGTTCTAAAGCGTATTATTTGTCCTGTCCAGCGTAATGGGACATTTCTAATTGGTTGTCTTGTTCTCGGCAACTCAGTGCTGCCATGACAGAGTATTAGTGGGCAAAGTTTAGTTTAGTTTCGTTTATTATTATTGTCACGTGTACCGAGGTGCAGTGAAAACCATTTTGTTGCCTGCTATCTAGTCAGTGGAAAGTCTATAATCGATTACAATCAAGCTGTCCACAATGTTCAGATACTAGATAAAGGGAATAACGTTTAGTGCAAGATAAAGTCCAGTAAAGCCCGATTAAAAATAGTCCTAGGATCTCCAATGAGGTAGATGGGACGTCAGGACCCCTCTCTATTTGGGGAAAGGATGGTTCAGTTGCCTTATAACAATTGGGAAGAAACTGTCCCTGAATTTGGAGGTGTGTTTTCACACTTCTGTATCTCTTGCCTGATGGGAGAGGGGAGGAGAGAGAGCAATATCCTTGTCCTTCTCATTCCAACGCTGCCCTTTGACAACATCACTCAAAAAATATTTCATAATTTTAGCTTCTAAATTCCAAATCTTCACCACCAACTGGTCATCAACATTGCATCTGCTCAGTTGTGCTGCCTGTCCAACATCTAGGTTTAGGTTGAGGTTTATTATTGTCACATGCACCAAGGTATAGTGAAAAGCTTTGTTTCACCTGCTATCCAAGCTGAACACGCCTACCATACATAGATACAATCAGTTCAAACACAAGTACAATAGGTAGAGCAGAGGGGGAGATACAGAGTGCAGAATTTAGCTCTCAGCATTGTAGCACCATCAGTTTCTTAGACAAAGTCTAATGTCTTCAATCAGATAGAGGTGAATCAGACCGAGCCCTCGCTAATGGAAGGACTGTTCAGAAGGCTGATAACAGACGGGAAGAAACGGTTCCTGTGTCTGGTGGTGTGTACTTTCAAGTTTCTGTACCTTCTGCTGCATGTGGCCAGGGAGAAGAATGAATGAACGGGATGGAACAAGTTTTTGGTAAGTATTGGATAAACAGAAATCTCTTCTATTCATTCCATGCTTGGAACACTGAAGATGTTAGCTTGAGGTCCAATCTGTACCTCTTTACCTCTGTGACTGCGTGGTTTTTCTCTGGGTTCTCCGGTTTCCTCCCACATCCCAAAGATGTGTGGGTTTGTAGGTTGATTGGCTTCTGTAAATTGTCCATAGTGTGCAGGCAGTGGATGATAAAGAGGAATAACATGAAACTAGTGTGAATAGATGATTGATGTTTGGCATCGACTCAGTGAGACGAAGGAGTCTGTTGCTATCCTGAATCTGAAAACTAAACTGAACATTGTACCCCTGCATTGTTATCCCAATCCACACAAGTCCCAGTTGCCCTTACATTCCTCCTCATCTTCATAACCTGTGCAACCCTCCCCATTCTGTAATCCCTTCCCCCCCCCCGCCCTGTAATCCCCTTGTCTCTTCTCTCCCTGCTACAATCAGTCTGAAGAAGAAAGCTGGAGGAGGGGGGTGGACAAAGTCTGGCAGGTCACAGGTGGATATAAACGAGGGGTGCTTTGATAGGGAATGGCTGGAACAAAGGCCGGATAAGAGCAACAGGTGTGAGATAGGTTTGAACAGTTGCAGATCACAAAGCTAGAGGGAGGAAAGTAGCAGTAGAAGAGAGAATGGAGTGGAGAAATAGATGGGAGTCTGGTTGGGGCACAGGGGAGGAGAGGATTGGGAGGGAAGAAAGGGGTGGTGGAGTTTTGAAGGGGAGCAAGGGAGGGTGTGAGTGGTTAATAAGAAGGTACCTGAAATGTCTTTGTTTATTCAGATATTTGCTGACTGCTGCTGTTACATATCAAAGCCAAAACCAGGCAATTGCACCACTAGTCTGAAGAAGGGTCTCGACCCAAAACGTCTCACCCATTCCTTCTCTCCAAAGATGCTGCCTGTCCCCGCTGAGTTACTCCAGCATTTTGTGTCTATCTGCACCACTTTAAGAGTTGAAAACATAATCACATTGGTGAGGAATTTAGATCACGAAAATCATGAATGCAAAGATTAGAATGCTTTGATGTGATACTTAAACTCAGCAGGGATTAATTGTCTCAAAGAGAGATGGTCTGACTCCAGGACATCAGGGAATTAAGTTATGAACTCGAAAACAGACAAGAGGGCGTGCTTTGATAAAGGTATTTGCAATAGTGAAGGATGTTGATAAGGGACAGATGAGGAACATATTACACTTCTTTGATAGTGTGTATGGAACTCAAAACCAGGGTTTAAAATCTCCTAATCTCGATGCATGAAAGAAGCTTACAATTATATTTTTACTCATACAAGATAACAGAAATCTGAATGAATTTGTATCCTGGAAAAGCAAGGTCAATATCAATTGAGAAAAAAGGCATTAAAATTGCTGCTGGAATATTAATAGTCAATTGATTGCAGTGGAGTGTTTGGGTATAAACAGAAAGCTCCAGTTTACAGTTTATCAGCATGGCATGTGTGGTATTTACTCTACGAGTTCCATATGAACAAAACATTTTTTTTGCGCACAATGGCACAGCAATAGAGTTGCTGCCTTACAGCGCCAGAGACCTGGAATCGATCTTGACTACGGATGCTGTCTGGTGCTCTGACTTCCTCCCACACCCCAAAGACGTGCATATTTGCAGGTTAATTGGCTTCTGTAAATTGTGCAGTGTGAATGATAGTGCTACTGTACGGGGTGATCGACGGTCAGCACAGACCCGGTGGGCTGAAGGGCCTGTTTGCACGCTGTATCTCTGAAGTCCAAAGTCTAAAATCATTGCATTAAACGAATGTAATCTAATCTAATTATACAGGATAAAATGTCTTCCTCCAGTTTCACAATTCTCATCTCTATCCTTACCTCACACTTTTCGTCTCTGGCCTTTAACCAACAATCTGCCTATCAAAAATCCCCCTCATTTGCATCGACCTATCGCTCACTGGGCATTTGTCCTGCCCCTCCTCTCTTACAGTTTTCTACACCCCCCCCCCCCCCATAATCAGTATGAAGAAGGATCCCGACCCAAAATGCCCCATATCTATGTTCTCCAGAGATGCTGCCTGACTTGCTGAGTTAGTTCAGCTGTTTGTGTCTTTTTTTGTAACCAGAATCTGTAGTTGCTTGTGTCTTTAGGACAAAATCACTAGGGAATGGATCATCAACCACTTTTCTTTCTGGCCTTATTACATTCCAATTTATTTAGTTCAACAGATAGGTGAAACGTCCCAAAGAATATCTGATGTATATATCACAACCCCCCACTTAAACAAGAACAGTCCATTCATTATAGGCCTAGATAGGGTAGACAGCCAGAAACTTATTTCATGGGGTGGAAATGTCAAAGACTAGAGGCCATTACTTTAAGCTGAGAGGGGCAAAGTTTAAAGATGTCCCAGACAAGTTTTTTTACACAGAGGGTGGTGGGTGTAGTGGTGGAAGCCGATATGATAACATTCGATCATAAGGTCATAAGTGATAGGAGCAGAATTAGGCCATTCGGCCCATCAAGTTTTCTCCGCCATTCAATCGTGGCTGATCTATCTCTCCCTCCCAACCCCGTTCTCCTGCCTTCTCCCCATAACCCCTGACACCCCTATTAATCAAGAATCTATCTATGTCTGCCTTTAAAATATTCTTTGGCTGTGTTAAAGAATTCCACAGATTCACCACCCTCGGACTAAATAAATTCCTCCTCATCGCCTTCCTAAATGAACGTCCTTTAATTCTGAGGCTATGACCTCTGGTCCTTGACTCTCCCACTCATGGAAACATCCTCTCCACGTCCAATCTATCCAAGCCTTTCACCTATTCTGTAAGTTTCAATGAGTCCCCATCCATCTAAGCTCCAGCAAGTACAGGCCCAGTGCCGTCAAATGCTCATCATATTTTAACCCACTCATTCCTGGGATCATTCTTGTAAACCTCCTCTGGACCATCTCCAGAGCCAGCACATCCTTCCTCAGATATGGGGCCCAAAATTGCTCACAATACTTCAAATGCAGCCCATTTAAGTGGCTTTTGGATAGGCACATGGATGTTCATGGAACTGAGGGATCACATGCAGGCAGAGGAGATTAGTTCAACCTGGCATGATGTTCGGCACAGACATTGTGGGCCGAAGGGCCTGTTCCAGTGCTGTAACGTGAACATAGAAATACATCACTGTCTGGTGCTATTTTTCCTACTCTGGTGGAATCCACTAGGGTCAGGATAGTTGACACTAAACTGGAAAGTTCAAGGTGAAATTGTCCTGGATCCTGCGCGTACAGCTTCTATCAGAAAGGGAGAGAAAGTGGTTAGGGAAATAAATGATTTTTCTGAAAAACAGATAGTGAACTAGGTCGAGGCATGGGATTAAAAATGCCACTCAGTCATCTCTGTAACAGCTTTGAGATGTAGTTTATGACAGGTTACCTTGGAGAGAGAGAGAGCTAATTCAATTCAAGTGGAGTTGAGACCAATTGTCATGTGCACAAGTACGATGAGGTATATATGTAACAAAAAAAATTCTTGCAGCAGCATCACAGACAGAAGCACAAAAACATAACGTTCCCTTACATTATTTATGAATTACACATAAATTCTACTGGACGACAGTGAAAAGAAAGACTGAACAAAGAGAAAAAAACATTAGCGTAAAACATAATTAGCAAACAAGTCCATGGTAGTAGAGCCAAAGAACTGCAGATGCTGGTTTATACCAAAGATAGACACAAAGTGCTGGAGTAACTCAGCGGGTCAGGTAGCATCCCTGGAGCAAAAAAATTGGTGATGATTTGAGACGGGAACCTATCCTTTTTCTCCAGAGATGCTGCCTAACCCACTGTGTTACTCCAGCAATTTGTGTCTATCTTACGTCCTTGGTAGTGTCAGAGGTGGTGGTTAGTGTTCCATTACTGGTGTAGGATCAGGTTAGTTCAAGAGCCTGATAGTTGTAGACACAAGCAACTGCAAATGTTGGTTTACCAAAAAAGATACAATGTACTGGAGTAACTCAGTGGGTCAGGCAGCATCTCTGTGGAACATGGATAGGTGATGTTTTGTGTTGGCACTCTTCTTCAATCTGAAACATCATCAATCCACCTTCCCCAGAGGCTGCCTGACCCGTCGAGTTACTCCAGCACTTTGTGTCTTCTCTGATAGTGTAGATTGGGTCAACATTGGCCACAATGCTTTAACTAGTTACCGGCTAAGTGACAGTAAGGATATGATACAATGTACACACATATTTATCAATGAATTCTGGCATATTTACATTTGTACGCTGTCTATCCACTTATCAAGAGTTGGTTGAGAAACAAAATTGTGGAAACACTCAGCAGTTAGGCAAGCATTGGTGAAGAGAGAATCAGAGGTAATGTTTCACATTAGTGACCTTATGTCAATTCCTATAACAATTCCTACTAATTTAGTTTGTACTTTAGAATTACAATAACTAGAACATAGAACAGTACCACACAAGAACAGGCTCTTCACTCCGTAATGTCTGTGCCGAACATAATGTCATGTTAACCAAGTCTCATTTGGCTGCATGTGATCCGTATCCCTCTATTCCATGGTTATTCATATGCCTATCGAATAGCATCTTAAGGACCATTATTGTATCTGCCTCCACCATCACCCTTGGCAGCATGTTCCCAGCACCGACCTTCTTCTGTGGAAAAAACCCCTGCTCTGCACATCTTCTATAAACGTTGCCCCTTTCACCCGAAAGCCATGCCTTCTTTAATATTTTCATCCTTGAAAAAAGGTTCTGACTGCCGACCCTATCGACACTTCATAATCTTATAAACTTCTATCAGGTCTACCCTTCAACTCCAGCATCCCAGAGAAACTAATCCATTTGTCCAAACTCTCTAATAACCAATACTCTCTAATAACTCACTTGTAGCCAATACCCTCTAATTCAGGCAGCATTCTGGTAAACCTCTTCTGCATTCTCTCCACAGCCTTCCACATCCTTCCTGTCATCTTCTTTTGCTGTAAGATCCAAGATGATGATGCCTCACAGATCCCTGCGATCTTGCACTGGATGATGCTTCAACCTTCCAAAGGGAAGGTATCCCCCTTATTTCTTACTACGTTTGCCTTTTGTAGCTTGTTCATACTGTTAACTAAACCATTAACTTCACTGACAGCTCTGTAAGCTTTCAGGGAGAGGTGTTGATACTGGGGGAAATGACAGCTACATTGAACAAAGATCAAAATTGTATCCTTTTAGTACACAACATGTGTATCCCTGTCTCGCTTTACCAGGATTTTCCAGCTCACACATTTTGGTCCATGACTTGCTTGCAAAATATCCTTCATGAAGTCTGTCATGGAATGAAACAAGCTCAAAAGATTGATGCAATGTCTATGTCAGTGTCACGATCAACATTCTCCACACCTACGTTTCCAAAATGTAGAGACAAGGAACTTCAGATGCTGGTTAACAAAAAAAGACACAGAGTTCTGAAGTAACTCAGAACTCAGTGGGCCAGGCAGCATCTCTGGAGATCATGTATAGGTGATGTTTCAAGTCAGGACCACTCTTGGCTGAAGAAGGGTCCCGACCGGAAATGTCATGCAATCCATGTTTTTCATAGATGCAAATTCCACCTACAATATGATGTTTCCTGTAAAGTTAGGCTGGGATGAAATATTGTGAAGATTTGAGTTTTATTTTTATATATTGATTACTAATATTTTTATTTGTCTATATTAAGACCTCGGATTGTCTTCCTATATTCTAAAACATCTACATATTAGGCTGCTGTCCATGGTTCTGGTAATGAGTAGACTTTAGACATTACTTTAGCGATACAGCACAGAAACAGTCCCTTCTGCCCACTGATTCGGCGCTGACCAATGATCACCCCTTACTCTATTACTATCCTACATACTAGGGGAAATTTACAATTTTACCAAAGCCAATTAACCTACTGTCATCTATATCAATAATTTGGATGAGAACATATATGGCAAAAAGAGCAAGTTTGCAGAAGATACAAAAGTGGATGGTATTACAGATAATGAAGTTGATTGTGAAAAATTGCAACAGGATCTTGATCGGTTGGCCAGGTGGGCTGAGGAATGGTTGATGGAACTCAATATAGAGAAATGCTGTATTTTAGGAAGTCTAACATGGGCTGGACCGACACAGTTAATGGTAGAATGAGTATCATGTTCAGTTCTGGGCACCATGTTATAGGAAAGATTTTGTTAAGCTGAAAGTTTACAGAGAAGATTTACAAGGATGTTGCTAGGTCTCCAGGGTCTTAGCTATAGGGAGAGGTTAAGTAGGCTCGGACTCTATTCCTTGCAGCACAAGAGGATGAGGGGTGATCCTATAAAGGTGTATAAAATCATGAGAGGTTTAGATCATTTAGATGTGCAGAGTCTCTTGCCCAGAATAGGGAAATTGAGGACAAGAGGACATAGGTTTAAGGTGAAGGGGAAAATATTTAATCGGAATCTGAGGGCTAACTTTTTCACACAAAGGGTGGTGGGTGTATGGAACGAGCTGCCAGAGGAGGTAGCTGAGGCAGGCACTAGCCTAACGTTTATGAAACAGTACATTGATAGGACAAATTTGTAGGCATATGGGCCAAACGCAGGCAAGTGGGTCTAGTGTAGCTGGGACATGTTGGGCTGTCCATTGTGGGCAAGTTGGGCTGAAGGGCCTGTTTCCACACTGTATGACTCTATGACAAACCTATACATCTTTTGGAGTGTGGGTGGAAACCAGAGCACCCAGAGAAAACCCACGAGGTCACAGGGGGAACATACAAATTTCATATAGGCAGCACCCGCAGTCAGTATGGAACCTGGATCTCTGGTTCTAAAAGCAGCAACTGTAACTGCTGTGCCACCGTGTTGCCCAAAAATAGGATAAATTATTTTTAAGCAAAACACAAAGCACTGGAGGAACACAGGCAGCATCAATAGAGGCAATGGACAGACAATATTTTGAGTTGGTACCCTTCTTCAGACAGTGTCTCCATTGATTTTTGTTGGCCTGGCTATTGTTGCATGAGGCTTCAGTGATACCATATTTGATGTTCTTGTGTATGGTCTAGGTCTTCGTACTCAAGTAAAGATATACTAAAGATAGGCACAAAGTGCTGAAATATCTCAACGGGTCAGGCAACATTTCTGGAGAAAGAGGATGGGTGGTGTTTTGGGTCGAGACCCTTCTGTTGCCTTTTCATAAGCAAATCATTCCAAGGTTTTCAAGAATTGAAAACCATTCCAACATTCCAACTGCAGATGTGCTTTCAAATTCACTGCAATAGAAGGGTGTATTGACACAAAGCATGCAGAACTGATTGAGCCGATGTCTCACCAGAGCCAAAGAGACATTGGTCACCGAGAGAGCATGCAAACTTCACACAGTACATCATTCTATTGGAGTCTAATTGAAAGCACACCAGCAATGGGAAGGCTGGAATGGTTTTCCATTCTTGAAATCCTTGGAATGATTTGCCAAAGAAAAAGCAACCATTGTATGGGTGGCACAGGTGGTAGAGACATATGGGTCAAACACAGGCAAATAAGACCAGCTTAGGTGCGGCATCTTGGTCGACATGGGCGAGTTGGGCCAAAGGGCCTCTCGCTGTGCTGTCTGACTATGTCTCTAATTGGACATCTGATGGTAGTGACCTGCTAATACGATTAAAGTTGCAGTTTTCTATCTGTTCTGTTCTGTTTCTAAGAAACACAAGGAGGCAGTGTGGTGCAGCTGGTAGAGCTGCTGCCTCACAGCGCTAGAGACCCAGGTTCGATCCTGACCTCATGTGCTATTTGTGTGAACTTTGCACGTTCTCTCTCTGACCACGTTGGTTTCCTCCCGGTGCACCTGTTTCCTCCCACATTCCAAAGCCGTGCCGGTTTGCAGGTTAATTGGCCTCTGTAATTTGCTCCCTAATTAGGGCGGCACGGTAGCGCAGCGGTAGAGTTGCTGCTTTACAGCGAATGCAGCGCCGGAGACTCAGGTTCGATCCTGACTACGGGTGCTGCACTGTAAGGAGTTTGTACGTTCTCCCCGTGACCTGCGTGGGTTTTCTCCGAGATCTTCGGTTTCCTCCCACACTCCAAAGACGTACAGGTATGTAGGTTAATTGGCTGGGTAAATGTAAAAAAAATTGTCCCTAGTGGGTGTAGGATAGTGTTAATGTACGGGGATCGCTGGGCGGCACGGACTTGGAGGGCCGAAAAGGCCTGTTTCCGGCTGTATATATATGATGATATGATGACGATAGCAAAATGGGATGACAGAATTAATGTAAACTTGTGATCGATGGTCAGTATGGACTCGGTGGGCCGAAGGGCTTGTTTCCCTGCTGTTCAATCAACTAACCAATCCTATTTACAAGGTTAAAAATGAGTCAGGTTAGTTTTGCCACTGCAAAAGTGTTTGCTTTTTCATGACATCTCTTAACAATCCCAAACTGTGCTGAATATTCCAAGCTAATACGTCAAATATATACTAAACAGTCGCGAGGAATTTATTTAAGCTGAACCAGCAGTTTCCATGCTCTCCTTTATATGCGTAGCTGGGACTATTATATGTAACAATAACAATATTTTAGCAACTGCAGTCATTGGAATGATTTTGAAACTGCTTTCTGTTCTGTTTTTAAGGTCATTGTGATGGTGATGGGTTCCTTCAAAGGAAACCCATGCAAGTCAGCATGCAATAAAACAAGCATTAAGTACAAATTGTTTTCATTTTAAACGTGTTACTCTGCAGCTGCTTCAGCATTTGAGTTAAGTCACATTTAATGAGCACGACTAATAAACGGCATCATCTAGGAATGTAAATGCAATTGTTTGGTGAATTTCTTCAAACCAATATGATTGGCATAATAAACACTTTGACCCCCATATTTACAGGAAAGTAAGGAGCAAAGGGTCCACAGCACAGAAATAGGCCCTTCGGCCCAACCTACCCTTGCTCACGTTCATTAAGTCACAGGAGCAGAATTGTGCCATTCGGCCCATTGAGTCTACTCGGCCATTCAATCATGCCTGATCTATCTTTCGTTCTGAACCTCATTCACCTCCTTCTCCCCATAAACGTTGCTGACCAAGATGTCCCATCTAAGCTAAACCCATTTGCCTGCATTTGCCCACTATACCTCTAAACACTTCCTGTCCAAATGTTTTTTAAATGGTGTTATAGTACCTCCCACAACTACCCCCTGTGTCATATTTCCATGTGTCCACCACTCTCTGTGTGGAAAGGTTTCCCCTCATGTTCCAATTAAATCTTTCCTCTCTCTCCTTAAACCTGTGCCCTCTAGTTCTTGATTCCCCTGGCCTGGCAAAATAGTCTGTGCATTCACCTAAGCAGTCCATTCTTCCAACCGACCACATGATCATCAACCATCCATTTGCAATAATCCCATACCAATTCCATTTTTTTTTGCCCTATATCCCCATCAATTTTCCTCATCCATACATTAGGAGCTTCTTAGCACAACTAAATAACTTACCAATGGAGTCACGGAGCACAGCGGTGGCCATTTGGCCCATCATTTTGATGCTATTTTGATCCCTCTACCTGGTCCAAAGCCTGGCAAGATCTAACATGGCACAGAAGGTAGACACAAAATGCTGCAGTAACTCAGCAGGACAGGGAGCATCTCTGGAGAACATGGATAGGTGATGCTTTGGGTCGAGACCCTTCTCAAATCTGAAGAAGTGTCTCGACCCGAAAGGTCATCTATTCCTTTTCTCCAGAGATGCTGCCTGACCCACTGAGTTACTCCAGAATTTTGTGTCTATCTTTCCTACACATATTATTTCCACTGCGAAAGCTAAACAAGGAACGCCTGCTTTGAAGAAGTTCTCCTCTTCTCACCGACAGGAGTTCTACAACACCCTCTCTCACTGCTCCCCCTCCTACTGCTCTCTGACCATGTATTAACCCGGACTCACTACCACAACCTCGTGGAGTATGAAGAAGGATTTCAACCCGAAACGTCACCAATTCCTTTTCTCCAGAGATGCTGCAGTCCCTTCCAACACATGAGACAATTGTCTCTGTAATATCGGAATGGTTACACTGGCCTCTCCACCAACTAACATCCAAATCCTGCATTTTCTCTGCTAATGGGCTGCAGCTCATTTAATCTTGATATATCTTTGGTATAAGCCCCAGCATCTGCAGTTCCTTCCTCGAATAAGAGACATGCATATCGGTATATTTTAACTGCATTGGTCATTTATATTTCCACTAGCTTTCAGGTACAGTGAATCACGTTTCTCGGCAGCAATCTGCAAGCCAGAACATTGGCTTCACATTTCACGATTCTTCTCCCTTATCCCCTATCTCACAGCCTTTTGTCTTTTCATCTTTGGCCTTTGTCCAACCATTAGCTGTTTGTCACCTATTCCTTTCCAGGCTTTGTTCTGTCCTCCCTCGGAAGAAAGAAGAGTCCTGAGCCAAAACATCACCTATCTATGTCCTTCGGAGATGCTGCCTTACCCATTGAGTTAGCCCAGCACTGTATCCTTTTTTGTCTTGCTTCCCACTGCTTTTCCTTGATGAGGATATTCTCCCTGCAAGATCACAACAGAGGATTTGTGTTTGAGATTCCCTCTGCTGTTTCAGGGGCCAAGGTTATATTCTGTAACAAAATCTACAGTGTTTATGAGATTAGAATCCTTTGGTACTACCACTGACAAGCTTAGCTATCTTTTTCACCAGGGGCCTGCAGTTAGCAGTCATTGCATGAGGCAAATGCTTTGAAGATTGACGTAGGTCAGTTCTGCAAGACAACTCCACTGATCTTCAATCCCTACTTGTTTTTGTTTCAAAGTGCAAAGAGAAGATTGCATTTTATTCATAGAGTGATACAGTGTGGAAACAGGCCCTTCGGCCCAACTTGCACACACCGGCCAACATGTCCCATCTACACTAGTCCCACCTGCCTGCGCTTGATCCATATCCCTCCAAACCTGTCCTATGCAAGTACCTGTCTAACTGTTTCTTAAACGTTGGGATAGTCCCAGCCTCAACTACCTCATCTAGCAGCTTGTTCCATACACCCACTGCCCTTTGTGTGAAAGGGTGTTGAAACAAGGAACTTCAGGTGCTGATTTACACAAAAGGACACAAAGTGCTGGAGTGACTCAATGGGTCAGACACCATGTCTTCAGACCGAAGGTTACTTCCTGACACAAAATGTCACCTATCCATTTTCCCCAGAGATGCTGCCTCATGCATTCATTTCCTCCAACACTGTACGTCCATTTTGTGTTTTATTGTGGTTAGAACAACCTCAGATTGTCCCAGTGCGCCTTATGTTAGTGCACTGCAGGTAGGGCCCAGAGAGTTGCAAAGAGTTTTTATGCCGAAAAAAAAATCATCCCAACTGATCATGTCAGAAGAAGTCCGGTTCAGTCTGAAGAAAGGTCCCGGCCTGAAATATCTTTGATCCATTCCTGCCATAGATGCTACTTGACCTGTTGAGTTCATAAGTTCATAAGTGATAGGTGCAGATTTAGGCCATTCGGCCCATCAAGCCGACTCTGCCATTCAATCATGGCTGATCCAACCCTCCCCCTCATCCCCATTCTCCTGCCTTCTCCCCTTAACACCTGACACTCGTGCTAATCAAGAATCTATCAACCTCTGCCTTAAAAATATCTAGTTCTTCCTCCTGCACTTCGTGTTTTTGCCCAATATTGCAGCATCTATAGTGTGGCGACCATACCTGCCGATAAAGGGCATCACAGTGGCACAGTGGTAGAGTTACTCCCTTACAACTCCAGAGACCTGGGTTTGATCCCGATTACAGGTGCTGTCTGTGTGGAGTTTGTATGTTCTTCCTGTGACTGCCTGGGTTTCCTCCTACATTCCAAAGGCATGCAGGTTTATTGGTTTCTGTAAATTGCCCCCAGTGTGTAGGACATAGAACTAGTGCACGGGTGATCGATAGTTGGCACGAACTCAATGGGTTGAAGTGCCTGTTTCCACATTCTCTCACCAAACTAAAGTAAAACTAAATTCATAAAGAGCGGCATGGTGGCGCAGTGGTGCACTTGCTGCCTCACAACACCAGACCTGGGTTCGATCCTGACTGCGGGCGCTGTCCGTACAGAGTTCGTACGTTATCCCCGTGACTGCGTGGGTTTTCCCGGGTGCTCTGGCTTCCTCCCACATTCCAAAGACGTACAGGTTTGTAAGTTGATTTGGCTTCAGTAAAAAAATGTATATTGTCCCTAATATGTAGGATAGTGCCAGCGTATGCAGTGTTCGCTGGTTGGCACGGACTCGGTGGGACGGTTTCTGCGCTGCATCTCTAAACTAAACTAAAACGATGTCATATCATATCATATATATACAGCCGGAAACAGGCCTTTTCGGCCCTCCAAGTCCGTGCCGCCCAGTGATCCCCATACATTAACACCATCCTACACCCACTAGGGACAATTTTTACATTTTACCCAGCCAATTAACCTACATACCTGTACGTCTTTGGAGTGTGGGAGGAAACCGGAGATCTCGGAGAAAACCCACGCAGGTCACGGGGAGAACGTACAAACTCCTTACAGTGCAGCACCCGTAGTCAGGATCGAACCTGAGTCTCCGGCGCTGCATTCGCTGTAAAGCAGCAACTCTACCGCTGCGCTACCGTGCCGCCCTATGTCAAATGTGATCCTTTGCGGGTAAGATTACGTGTAGATGTGCAAAGACTTTGAGATGTGTGATCCATCTGGGAAAGTGCATGGAACAAATAAGGATATCAAGCAACAGAATGTTCAATCAAGAAATCTGGCAAAGGAACAGAGAGTGTGGAGGAAGAACTTGATACTTCATCTTGTGTTGGCTGTGGAAGATTAACCAGAACAGATGATAATTTAGACGTATTTAAGAGACTTTTAGATAGGCACACGGATAAGCTGGGCATAGAGGAATACGGATTATGCACAGGTTGATAAGAGTTGGTCTTAGCATCATATTCAGCACAGACATTGTGGGGGTTAAGGGCCTGTTCCTGTGCTGTACTGTTCTGTGTCCTATGTTAGAGTCATAGAGTCATAGAGTTTTACAGTGTGGCAATAAACCCTTCAGCCCAACTTGCCAACAGGTCCCAGCTACACTATTCCCACCAGCCTGCGTTTGGTCCATATTCCTCCAAACTTGTCCTATCCATGTACCTGTCTAACTGTTTCTTAAACATTGAGATAGTCCCAGCCTCAACTACCTCCTCTGGCAACTTGTTCCATACATCCACCACCCTTTGTGTGAAAAAGTTATCCCTCAGATTCCTATTAAATCTTTTCCCCTTCACCTTGAACTTATGGTCCTCAATTCCTCCACTCTGGGCAAGAGATTCTGTGCATCTACCCGATCTATACCTCTCATGATTTTATACACCTCTATAAGATCATATGTTCTATACTCTTGTATCTCATTGGTTACTAAACCAGACAGCAAAACATCCAGCTATGTAAAACAATCATGTAGTATTGTGTGCAGTTCTGGTCCTTCCATTACTGGTGCAGAAGAGGTTTGTCAGGGTGCTGCCTGGATTACTGAATATTAGCAATTAATTTGGACAAACTTGCATTGTTTTCTGTGGAGCATTGGAGACTGAGAGGAGACGTGATAGAAGTACATCCCAAAGATGTGCAGGTTTGTAGGATAATTGGCTTCTGTAAATTGTCCCTAGTGTGTGGGATAGAACTAGTGCGCGGGTGATCGTTGGTCAGCGCGGGTGATCGTTGGTCAGCGCGGACTCAGTAGGTCGATGGGCCTGTTTCCACGCTCTGTCTCCAAACTAAACTAAACTAGGATTTTACAGAGAGTGGTAGATACCTAGAATGCATTGCCAGGGGAAGTGATCGAAACAGATTCAATCAACATTTTAAGAGGCATTTAGACCGTCACATCAACAGGAAAGGGATGGAGGGATGTAAACTATGTGTAGGCAGATGGAATTAGTTTAAATTGGCATCATGGTTGGCACAGATATCATGAGCCAAAGATCCTTTTTCTGTGCTGCACTGTTCAATGTTTTATATTAGTTGCTGACCTCAAAGCATTTTTACACAGATTCAACAATATCTGTGGTTGGGCTTCCCTTTTGCAGGGTTATCAGGTATCAAATCAAAAGGATTCCTGGCCTCCAGCATTTGGGGCGGCACAGTGGTAGAGCTGCTGCCTTGCAGCGCTAGAGACCCAGGTTCGATCCTGATTGGTGCTCTACTTTCCTCCCACATGCCAAACCCATACAGGATTGCAGGTTAACTGGCTTTGACTCGGTGGGACAAAGGGCCTGTTTCCTCATTGTGTCTCGAAAGTCTAAAGTCTAAAATAGATAACCAGATGAACACAATGAGGAAATTTATTCTTGTGTTGCTCGCCCCCGAAGACCAGGAACCGGAGAGGTGGTGGAGGGAGTCGATATTGGTGGTGGGCGCTGAACAAAAAGCCCATTAAGGTCGCCCTCAAGGTCGGCTGCAGGAGGCTCCTCCTGGGGTACAAGGGCTGAAGAGAGCCGAGCAAGGAGAAGGACAATGTTTCGCGGGACGACCAGAATGGAGGCGAGAGCCACAACAGGCCTTTGCGGCATTGTAAAATGGCACCAAAATGGTGCCTCTTGCTGATAGACTAACTGGGCTGTTCTGTACATTCTGTACTAACTGGGGGTTTGTGCTCATGTATGGTGATAGCCTTGCTGAGATATATCCATAAAAGGTATCTCACTATAACTTGGAACACATGATAATAAAGAAACCATTAGTTTCATGGGTTCGTAAGTTCATAATTTAATCGGAGCAGAATTAGGCCATTATGACTTTGAGGTTTGCGGACAGAGTAAAACCGACGCGCGCAAACTGAATAGAATATTACAAGACATTGGCCGCGGAAACATAACTTTTGTTTTATAGACTTGTGAAAAGAATAGGGGAGACAACAGTAGTCGATCGGAGAAATCTAATCCTACTGATTGAGAGAGACCTGAGGATGCGAAACAGGTGGTCCAGAAGGGAAAGAAGCAGATAAGAAAGAACATTGCCAAGGTGATAAAAAAGACCAAAAGGCACAGGGAAAAGGTAGGAGATCCCAATGTTTCAATGGGATCGCCAGCAGATGTGGTAATAAAAATGAACGGAGATGACCGATGTCCTGTAAATTTTTATGGTAATCGAGCTGATCAATCAAATGGAGATTGGCAGGATGGGGGAAGTTATAAGGTATCTGTGTCCTACTCATCTCTAAAAAAGAAATGGTTTGGCAAGATGGGAACACAATTAATATTTGCCATGGTAGCGTTATTAGTGATAACTATAACTTTTAAATTGATGGAAATAATAAGGAAATGGACGGGGAGGGGAAAAAGACACCAGGAGAAAGTTGTTAAGCAGGAAGAGGGAAATGAGGGACCTGTGCCTATAATATCAAAGCAACTGGCAGCAATGTATCCCCGACTCCCTGTGGAGAAGGCTCCCCTGGTAGAGGATGATTTTGATGATGGCGGCTGCATTACGTCAGCGCTAACCTCCATGTAACCCAGCGTATATAGAGGAAGAACAGGGTGCTGCCCTGTCAGGTGCAGACGTTGTTTCCACCTCTGGTGGCACGGATAGATCAGTTTACTAGTAACGGAGCCACAGCCCTGTTATCACATTATCCTGGACTTTATTGCCTGATTTAAGACTAAGCGGGAAGAACATGCCGGAGTGCCCCGAACTGAAAATGGGGCTCTAGCTGTTCAAACTTTAGCAAACTGTTTGCTGGCCCTTCAGGGTCAAGCTTTTAAATCGGTTAATCTAGAATGGCAAAATAAGTCAAGGGACAATGTGATAACAGCGCTTGTGAACATGGAGAGGGAGGGGCTGTTTGGCCAAGCGAGAGAGCTGAAACCCAAAACATCGGGTCAGTATTACACGGGGAAGAGGGGGCTGGGGAAGAGGAGGAAGTTGTAGAGGTAGGGGCCGAGGAAGGGGACAAGGGGACAAGATACCACACAAGGCAAATGCTGGACACGTGGTAAGATGGGACATTGTGCTCAAAATTGCATATGTTCTCCGCAGCAACAGCAACAATGCAAATGTTCTCCACACACATATACAGCCCCTGCCCCCTTCTCATTCAGTAACCCCTTCCTATCCCATAATCCTAATCCATCAACATAGCGATGCCGCAGAGGTAAGGTGGTACAGGTGGTACAGGTGGAACAGGTGGCTGTGATCAGATTGTCTATATCAATGGAAGTAGAACCCATGGCTGTAGTCAAGATAGGTGACTGCCATTTAGACCTCCTGGTCGATACCGGAGCCACTATGTCCTCTGTGCCCCCTCCATGGACATACCCGTCAGTCAGTCAAATATTAATACCATTGGGGTTGCCGGTGTCCCCATGATAGAACCTTTATCAGAACCCACTCGTGTGCAGGTAAATGGCGAGCCACTTACTGACACTTTTATAATCTCTAGAACAGCCCCACTCGTGTTACTGGGAAGGCAGGCTCTGTGCAAACTGGGAGCAGTCTTACACTGTACTGCAAATGGCATTTTTGTATGGAACTCGCTCAAATGCAGACACATCAATTGCTAAATTTAATTAAGGAGGAAGAACAAGGGCAAAAGGTGCCCATCCTATATTGTTGGCAATTGAGTAGCAATTAATTAATTAAATGCACTGTGCTCTGCAAAGTGTGCAGGGTTCACAGGGCCAGTATTTACAGTATTGTGTCGAAACCAGCTAAGAACATAAGCGAACACATTGCACTGCATTATATATGTGCCTCCCTAATCCCGGGTACCAGGAAAGAGTCGCCCCCTGGTTGAATAAAATCGAACAATTAGCGGTCACCCCTTATTTGTTATTTGGGGTCCCGGGATTAGCAATAATGGTCCATCTCTCTCAAAACCAAAGGGATCGATTTGAGATGGGAGACACTTCTGAGTCACACCTGACCATAGTTACCAGACCTCCAGCAACAGCGAAAGAAATTGGAGAAATGATAAAAAAAAAAAGGCTGAAGGACAAACAATCAATTGATGTTTTAAAGTTTCCAATGATAGAAGGAGAAATCCAGTAGGAAAAAAGACTGCAGATGCAGATTGACTTCTTTAATGGCACCGAAACAAAGATCACATGGGTTAGAAAGGAGTGGGACACTGTTTTTGAAAAGCAACAGCCGCCAACTGAGGATCCGTCAAGGTTACCAATGGCTCTGGGCCGAGTACCTTCTGAACGATGGTCAAAGCATAAGAATCATGTGGGGCGAGTGCGTTCAGCCCCTGAACATAAAGTGACTTTAAAAAAGGGTGCTGCCTTGCCATGTTTAAAACAGTATCGACTGACCCGGGAGGCTGAAGGGGTAGCTACAGTCATCGTATCTTTATTGCAACAGGGAGTATTAGTGAAAGCGCAAAGTCCATGTAATACTCCTATTTTGCCAATCCCAAAAATGGGAAGACGTAACGAATGGCGTTTTGTCCAAGACCTGAGAGCTATCAACAGATTAGTGATCCCGATTGCCCCTTTAGTACCTGACACCAATATTATTCTGTCATCTATACCGGCAGAAACCGACACCTTTACAGTAATTGACCCATGTTCGGCCTTTTTCTCCATACCCCTGCATAAAGACACCCAGTTCCTGTTTGCCTTTACCTACAAGGATCAGCAATATACCTGGACCAGGCTACCCCAGGGGTATACTGAAAGCCCGGCCGTATATGCAGCAGCAGTGAAAAATTATCTTGAGGAATGTCAATTATCAGAGAGGTCTACTTTGATCCAGCATGTCGATGACCTTTTGGTAGCATCTGAGACAGATCCTAATTGTAAGGAAGACTTAATTAAATTGCTGGAAAAATTTGGCAGAAAGAGGGCATAAAGTATCCCTGGGAAAATTACAGTTCTGCCAGCCTAGTGTACAGTATCTGGGATTCCAGCTGCAGGAAGGCCGATGGAGGCTCGGAAAAGGTAGAATAAAGGCAATAGAGAACGTCCCGTTCTCAAAGACAAAGAAGGACATTCTCTCCTTTCTAGGCATGATGGGTTACTGCAGACAATGGATTCATGACTACAGGGAACTAGATGCAGCAATACGTTCAGCCACCTTGCAGACTGAACCCTCCAGAGTAGTATGGACTGCAGAAAGAGACCAGGCGTTTAGAAATCTAAAGAACGCTATGGTTAATGCTCCGGTTCTGGGATTGCCAAATTATAAAAAGCCCTTTCAACTTTATGCAAATGAATCAAAGGGGTTTGCAACCGGGGTCCTGGCTCAAGAACATGGAGGGGGAAAAAAAACGGCAGCCTATTATTCCGTGGCTTCACCAGCTGTAGTAAATGGCATGCCAGCCTGCTTACGAGCTGTAGCAGCAACACCTATGATGAAAGAAAAATCACTCCCCATCATTCTTGATCACCCGTGTGCAATGACTGTTCCTCATGCCGTGATGTTATTATTGAACTCTGCAGCCGCACAGCGTTTCACAGGCGCTAGAAGAACAGGATATAGAGTTATCCTTTTATCACATCCTAACTATACTCATCAGCGATCGCCTGCTGTAAACCCAGCTACCTTTGTACCACTGCCAGAAGAAGGATGTGACCATGATTGTCTATGGCGTTTAGAAGCCACTACCACTCCCCGGCTGGACTTAGAGTCATCCGATTGATAATTCTAACCTGGTCCTATCTACTGATGGCTCTTCACACCGACCTAGCGATGACAGATTATTAGCAGGATATGCGGTGGTGACACCATACCAAGTGCTGGAGGCATATGCTTTACCATCCCGAACGTCTGCTCAGGCAGCTGAGCTGTGTGCCCTGACTCGTGCCTGCATATTGGCAAAAGATAAAAATGCTAATATCTACATCGATTCTCGCTCTGCGTTTGGGGTTGTTCATGACTTTGGGCAGTTATGGAAAAATAGAGGATTCATCACATCAACAGGAAAGACCCGTTTAAACCTGGAGATCAGGTTTATGTGCGAGCAATAAACAAAGATTATTTCTCTCCTACATGGAAAGGACCATATTTGGTGCTGCTAACAACACGAACAGCAGTAAAAGTAAAAGAAAAACCCGATTAGGTACATGCCACCAGATGTAAACTGTATCACTCAGGCAGAACCCTCAAAGAGAAGGAAACACAAGAACCGTACAATTTTGTAGTGATTAAAAAAAGTGTGTCAAAATGTAGACATATTCCTTATTAACTATCTTTGTAGTATTAAATACTTGTAAATATATTAACATTATATGGAATCAGAGATGATATGAGGGTGAAGTGGGGCATCTGGATAGTTACAAGAAACAGGAGGAGGGTAGAAGTTGAAGTATGAAATTCAACGAACAACTTTCAGTTGTTTCAGAACACAGTGAACTTGCAGCTTAAGAAAAACAAGCTTCCGTATCTGATTAGAATGTTGTGTTTGTGCCCATAGCCCTACGCACACTGAAGCAGGTATCCCTTTTGCCAGCTCAAGGATGAGTTCCAACCAAAATTATAATCGGACACGTATACCTCCATTTTTGCAACTGATTAATGACAATAGTCAATAGTCGTTTATTTGTCACATACACATAAATGTGTAGTGAAATGAAACATTACCCGCAGTTGAAACACTAAGACCAATAAGAATAATCAATAAAAATGCAATAACACACATGAGAGAATGAGAGAAAATATTTAAATCCTTTCTTACTATAAATGTTGGTGGTAAAGATCAACACGGAGGGAACTGTGGAAGAAAAAAATAATATCCTTCCTTACTTCATTTTGATTGGAATTGAACAAGGTAACGAAAAGGGTGCTTGGATGTGACAATTGGCATCTCTCGTTGACTAGGTGCTGAAGAGGTTCCTGGGAATCGGCAAAGTAAGATTAGACGTATTACCTCGTGTCTGGGAATGTGTTGAAGGGTGGATGGTAAATGTAAACATGAAATAGTAGAAGTGATAATGTAGCTTGTTTTCCTTATGGGAAGTTACAGTAGACCACCCACGGCCCCTACCGCTAGTGGCATAGAAATGTTACTGTAAATGTGGGGCTTGTGATTGGTTCGGGGAGGGGATGATGGCATGGGCCGCCTTAAAGGTGAGATAGAATAATGTCAAGATGCCCTTGTACTGTGTTTGACTTGTATTAACCACTTGTTGTTGAATAAGATTAACATAAACAAAAAGTATGTTATTACTAATGAAATAATTGGTACCCATGTAGTTGATAGATACTACTCTACGAAAATATTCTACGAAAAAACAAAAGTTGTTTACTGCACAGTATAACTGTCGGCTAATTCTGCTGTGAAGTCAGAGAACTGGTGGGCTGTTTACTGCTGCCATCTCTCCATGATATCATGCAATAAAATGTCGAAGCAAATCTGCAAAGTCCCCGCTTTTCATTTTGCATTAATTTCCCTCAAAATTAATTTCTTCCACACAAAGGTATAATGCACGTGTCTAAAATCAGGGGGCTATTTGGAACGATAGTCTGTTAGGTAATAATTATGAAGATTAAGATGAAATGCCACAAGTAATTCCCTTTAAAGACATTATATGCTTTATATTTTAAAGTAATAAGTAAATTTTAATCATTATAATATTTAAAGTGGAAGGGGGCTGGTTAAGGATATAGTGTTTGCCACGTAGTATTTCTGGATGAATTCACCATTTACAAAATTACAGTACTTACACCAAATAAAATAATTTAAAAAAAAAACATTTCCAGGGTATATTATCAAAGTGTGCTAAGTGCATGAAATATCCTTTGATTCTCTCGGTGAAGAAAGTAAATAGTGGAGCAGTAGAACACAAAGTGCTTGAGAAATTCAGCGTATTTGGCAGCATTTCTGGAGGACTTGCGATGGCCCACTGGTGCAGCAGTAGAGTTGCTGCCTTACAGTGCCAGAGACTCGGGTTCAATCCTAACTACGGGTAGTGTCTGTACAGATTTTGTACCTTCTCCCTGTGACCACATGGGTTTTCCCCAGGTGCTCGGGTTTCCTCCCACACTCCAAAGACGTACAGGTTTGTAAGGTAATTTGGCTTTGGCAAGTTGTACATTTGTCTTTAGTGGATATGTAGGTTAGTGTACAGGGTGATCACTGGTCGACGCAGACTCGGTGGGTCGAAGGGCCTGCTTCCTCGTTGTATCTATAAAGTCTTGTGTTTAAAGACTCTGCCTGACCCATTGAGTTACTCCAGCACTTTGTGTCCCTCATAAAAGTTCAGCATCTGCACCTCCACATATGTGAGCAGCGCTAAATTGCAGAGAGAACTACAGATATTTATTTGACATTTAATAATACAGCATGGCCATTTGGCCCACTGAGTCCATTCCGACCATTGATCATCACTTCACACTAGTTCTATGTTATCCCACTTTCACATCCACTCCCTGCACACTCGAGGTGATTTACAGAGGGCCAATTAACCTACAAACTTATAGATCTTTGGGATGTGGGAGAAAACCAGAGCACCCACAGGAAACCCACATGGTCACACTCCCATCTGTGGGTTTTTCCCTCACCTATTCCTTATTCCAATTTAAACCAATTTCATGTCATGACCCACAGTGCTTCTATCACTACTTACTGCCACAATGATACCCTGTGTATGAAGGAACTGCAGATACTGGTTTAAACCAAAGATAGACGCATCGCACAGTGATCTGGCACAGATCTACTTGCACTTTATTCTGTTTTAAAACTGTTACAATTTGTTTCATTGGGTTATTTAAATTAATACTGACTAGCTAATTAAATTATTGCATCGTATGGGAGGCGCATTCCCAATCTCGTTGTACCCCTGTACAATGACAATAAAGATATATTGTATTATTGTATTGTATTGTAAAATGTTGGAGTGACTCCGCGGGACAGGCTACACCTCTGGAGAGAAGGAATGGGTTAATGTTTCGACCGGAAACATCATGCATTCCTTCTCTCCAGAGATGCTGCCTGTCCCATTGAGTTACTCCAGGATTTTGTGTCTATCTTCACAATGGTACCTTCTTTGATTAACAACACTATGCCACCTCCTTCTTCTATTTGTTTATTCTTTGGGAATATCAAATAAACTGGATTAATGTGTTCCCAATCCTGGGCTCCCTACAGTCATGCCTAAGTGATAGCCATTTATTCAAATCCAATTAATTAAATTTGATTGAAGGATACAGTTTGGAAACAGGCCCTACGGACCACAGAGTCCATGCCGACCATCGATCACCCTTTCACATTAGTTCTATGTTATCTCACTTTCACATCCACTCCATACTCGGTGGGGGTAATTTAAAGAGGCAGATTAACATAAACATGCTTGTCTTTTCGGATGTGGGAGGAAACAGGAGCATCAAACAGGAAACTCATGCAGTCACAGGCAGAACATGCAAACTCCACATCGAGAGATAACCAGAGAACAGGAACAAGCCTGGATCTCCCGCACTATGAGGCAGCAGCTCAACCAGCTGTGCCACTGTGTTGCCCTAAAGTAATGGAAGGTGACGATTCCTACTGCTGATTGAAGATGATGAGATAATCCCTGACCTGATCATCTTTATGCCTAAAATGTGGTGACTCTTGTGTACAGACTCAGTGTGGTCTACTATCTTACACTCTAATACTCAATATGATTGTGCCTAATGTTTAGTGGGATTGTCACGGAACTGTATGCAAAAAATGAATTTCACAGTACTTAGGTACTCACAACAATAAAGTATCATGAGAAGGAACTGCAGATGCTGGTTTATACCTAAGATAGGCACAAATCTCTGGAGAAAATAGATAGGTGATGTTTTGGGTTGGGGCCTTTCTTCAGACTGAAAGTATGGGAGGACAATAAAGTATCATTTGTTATGGAAATAGAGTTTAAGGATGTGAAAAATTATTAGATTTCCAGTTTTGACATACATAACTTTGATCATACCTGGGTCTGTGAGGCAGCAGTTCTACCAGCTGCGCCACTTTGTCATCCAATTTGTGCCATCAGTTCATGCTGATGGCCACTTTGTCATCCAATTTGTGCCTATCTTAGGTATGCGGAGTATGTTCAGATAAAGAGTGTTGGACTTATTGTTTACAATTATTACTTACAGCAGTTTCTTGCAGCAGTAGGAATGGTAAATAAACTTCTACATGGTGGAGAATACAGCTGGGAGAAATGAGGCCAATCGAGTCTTGAGAAAGTAATCATCTAATTGACTTTGCGCAGATCATCTGTCAAAATAAATACAGAAAACTGTTGGCATTGATACAATTTTCATTCAACTGAAAATAGTGATCCAATCATGAGAAAGGCAGGAGAATGGGGTTGAGAGGGAAAGATAGATCAGCAATGTTTGAATGGCGGTGTAGACTCTATGGGCCAAATGGCCTAATTCTGCACCTGTGACTTATGAACTTGTGAATCCTGTTGGAGACTAAAATGGCACCTGGTAGATTGATAAAGGAACTTATCTGAATTCTTTGCTTTACATTATTTGCAAGAACTTGGGGCTGATGGTCAAATCTTCATTTCATTTTAAACAACTGATTTTTCCAAACATATTTTAAAGATTAGATCAAAGCCTCGAGCTGAAATTGCCAGTGTCTGTCAAAACAGTGATTTCTGTTTTATCTTTCAGTAACATGTGCCCTCATCTTGAATAAATATCTCTGGCCTATGTTATTCTGCTGTGTTAGAGCTCTAACATAATATCACAACTCTCAGATAACACTATGAGCCTTGCCTGGTGCTAACGGCTTCAGATAGTTCCAGCCACAAGTCAAGTCAAGTCAAGTCAATTTATTTGTATAGCACATTTAAAAACAACCCACGTTGACCAAAGTGCTGCACATCTGACCAGGAAAAAAAAGTGACCAGATAGGACTGCAAACTAAGTTTGTACCCAGACCTTGGAAAATGCTACAACAGTAGCAGCTTGTACTGGAGCTTACCAGGGAAAAGGCAATTCTGGATTTAGTGTTGTCCAATGGACCAGATTTAATAAGGGAACTCAAGGTAAAGGAACCGCTTGGAGGTAGTGACCATAATATGATTAGTTTAAATCTGCAATTTGAGAGGGAGAAGGTTAAACCAGGAATGTCAGTGCTGCAGTTGAACAAAGGGGACTATGAAGGCATAAGAGAGGAGCTTGCCAATGTCGAATGGAAAAGGATCCTAGCAGGAATGACGGTGGAACGACAATGGCTTACATTTCTGGGCATAATCCAGAAGGTGCAGGATCACTTCATTCCAAAGAGGAAGAAAGATTCTAAGGGGAGTAAGAGGCTACCGTGGCTTTCAAGGGAGGATTGAGATGGAATAAAACTAAAAGAAAAGTTGTATAAGATAGTAAAGAGTAGTGGGAAGCCAGAGGATTGGGCAACTTTCAAAGGACAACAGAAGGTAACAAAAAGGGCAATACGGGCTGAAAAGATGAGGTACGAAGCGAAGCTAGCCAAGAATATAAAGAAGGACAGTAAAAGCTTATTTAGGTATGTCAAGATAAAAAGATTAGTAAAGACAAATGTGGGTCCCTTGAAGGCAGAAACAGGTGAAATTATTATGGGAAACAAGGAAATGGCAGAAGAGTTGAAAAGGTACTTCAGATCTGTCTTCAATAAGGAAGACACAAACAATCTCCCAGATGTACTAGAGAACAGAGGATCTAGGGAGACAGAGGAACTGAAAGAAATTTGCATTAGGCAAGAAATAGTATTGGGAAGACTGATGGGACTGAAGGCTGATAAATCCCCAGGGCCTGATGGTCTGCATCCTAGGGTGCTCAAGGAGGTGGCTCCAGAAATCGTGGACGCATTGGTGATAATTTTCCAATGCTCAATAGATTCAGGATCAGTTCCTGTGGATTGGAGGGTAGCTAATGTTATCCCACTTTTCAAGAAAGGAGGAAAGGAGCGAGAGAGAAAACAGAGAATTATAGACCAGTTAGCCTGACATCGGTGGTGGGGAAGATGCTGGAATCAATCATTAAAGAGGTAATAATGGCACATTTGGATAGCAGTACAAGGATTGGTCCAAGTCAGCATGCATTTATGAAGGGGAAATCCTGCTTGACTAATCTTCTGGAATTGTTTGAGGATGTGACAAGTAAAATGGATGAAGGAGAGCCAGTGGATGTAGTGTATCTTGACTTTCAGAAAGCCTTTGATAAGGTCCCACACAGGAGGTTGGTGAGCAAAATTAGAGCACATGGTATTGGGGGTAAGGTATTGACATGGATAGAGAATTGGTTGGCAGACAGGAAGCAAAGAGTAGGAATAACCGGGTCCTCTTCAGAATGACAGGCAGTGGCGAGTGGAGTGCCGCAAGGCTCGGTGTTGGGGCCGCAACTGTTTACCATATATATTAATGATTTGAATGATGGAATTAGAAGTAACACTAGCAAGTTTGCAGATGACACAAAGCTGGGTAGCAGTGTGAACTACGAAGAGGATGTTAGGGGGTTGCAGGGTGACTTGGACAGGTTGAGTGAGTGGGCAGATGTATGGCAGATGCAGTATAATGTAGATAAATGTGAGATTAGCCACTTTGGCGGCAAAAACAAGGAGGCAGATTATTATCTCAATGGTGTCAGATTAGGTAAAGGGGAAGTGCAACGAGAACTTGGTGTCCTAGTGCATCAGTCACTGAAGGTAAGCGTGCAGGTACAGCAGGCTGCGAAGAAAGCTAATGGCATGTTGGCCTTCGTAATGAGAGGATTTGAGTACAGGAGCAAAGAGGTCCTTCTGCAGTTGTACAGGGCCCTGGTGAGACCACATCTGGAGTATTGTGTGCAGTTTTGGTCTCCTAATTTGAGGAAGGATGTCCTTGCTATTGAGGCAGTGCAACGTGGGTTCACAAGGTTAATCCCTGGGATGGAGGGATTGTCATAAGAGGAAAGATTGGAAAGATTGGGCTTGTATTCACTGGAGTTTAGAAAGATGAGAGGGGATCTTATAGAGACGCATAAAATTATAAAAGGACTGGACAAGCTAGATGCAGGAAAAATGTCCCCAATGTTGGGGGAGTCCAGAACCAGGGGCCACAGTCTTAGAATAACGGGGAGGCCATTTTAAACTGAGGTGAGAAGAACCTTTTTACCCAGAGAGTTGTGAATTTGTGAAATTCTCTGCCACAGAAGGCAGTGGAGGCCAATTCACTGGATGAATTAAAAAAAAGAGTTATATTGAGCTCTTGGGGCTAGTGGAATCAAGGGATATGGGGGAAAAGGCAGGCACAGGTGACTGATTGTGAATGATTAGCCATGATCACAATGAATGGTGGTGCAGGCTCGAAGGGCCAAATGGCCTCCTCCTGCACCTATTTTCTATGTTTCTATGTTTAACACATTTAAGAAGTTTGAGTCTGCGAAAGTCATACTAATCTAAGTCAAGCCTGTAACGAGATAGAAGAATAGGAATGGATAGGAAAGGCTTAGTGGGATATGGACCCAATGCGGACAGGTAGGTCCAATGTAGATGGGGTGTGGACAAGTTGAGCCAAAGAGCCTGTTTCCATGTAGAAACAAGGAATTGCAGATGGAAACTAAAGGATGGAGTAACTCAACGAGTCAGGCAGCAAACTCTGGAGAAAAGGACAAAAATTGAGACCCTTCTTCAGGCTGTACGTGGAAATGATTTCAGTGGGGCAGGAGCAGGCAGAAACAATGGATCTGCCAGGCCATTGTGTTTATGGATTTTGGAGACAATGTAAAATTGGTCCGTGTGGGACTGGGGAACGTTATGATTGGAGGCTGAAGATCGAATTGGACAGCTGGAAGTGATAAAGTCGGTGATAGTCTGCGAGATGATAGCCTGGTGCTCATCTGTGAGGCCATGGTCCAGGGTTGCGTAGCAGGAGGTGAACAACAGCTGGGGCCTGTCCTCAGCCTGATCCAGGCCATGCGCCAGATTACTCCTCCTTTGTCCTCGGCAAGGAATTGCAATGCTGGTTTACACGAAAAGACACAAAGTGCTGGAGTGCTGGCGTATCTCCTACAGATATGCAGTATTGGGATGCATCACAGCATGGTTTGGAAACAGCTCCATCCAAGACTGCAAGAAAATGCAGAGAATTGTGGACGCAGCAAACCAACCTCCTTTCCATTGACTCCATTTACACCTTAAGCTGCCTCGGCAAGGCCACCAGCAAAATCAAGGACCAGTCACTCCCTCTACTCCCCTCTCCCATCAGGCAAGAAGTACAGAAGTATGAAAACGTACACCTCCAGATTCAAGGACAGTTTTTTTTTTAACAACTGTTATCAGGCAACAATCATTCAATCAACATCTAGAGAGCAGTCCTGAACTACTATCTCCTTCATTGGAAACCCTCGGACTATCTTTAACCAGACTTCATTGGACGTTATCTTGCACTAAATGTTATTCCCTTTATCCTGTATCTGTACACTGTATCTGTCCACTTGATATTAATCATGTATAATATTTTTTGCTGACAGGATTTTACTGTACCTCAGTACATGTGACAATAAACCAAAATGAACCAAACTAATCTAAGTGTTAGTCAAGCAGCATCTCTGGAGAACATTTCGGGTCGGGCCTGTCTTCAGACTGTGGTAGCTAAGTGTTGAGGAAACTGTGGAAATGGGTCCAGGTCAAAATAGGGTCGTAGAACAAGGTGGCAGCAGGAATCACAGAGGGGGGTCTCACAAAACCCCCCATCACAGAGGGGGAGGAGATCATCTTCAAACTAGGCAAAGCTTGAGGAGATTTTGCAGTTGAGCAGTCAAAATGTAGTAACAAGTAACTGCAGATATCGGTTTACACAAAGTGCTGGAGTAACTCAGTAGGTCAGGCAGCATCTGTGGATAACATGGATAGGTGACAATTCAGGTCGGGAACATTTTTCAGACGGGAGGTGAGCTATGCTATATGACTTCATGATTCCAATACGAAAATTAGAGTCTATTTGGCCCAACTTGTCCATGTGCCATCTACACGAGTCCCATTTGTCTGCGTTTGGCTCATATCCCTCTAAACATTTCCCATGTAATGTGACTCTCTGCGTTAATGGCGGAATAATTCCAACCTAAAACACAAAACTCCTAATCTTCAATGATTATTCTTTATTTGCCGGTGACAAGACCACACAATTTGCTTTCCGATTACTTCCAAAAACTAGTTGGCTCATCTTCAGCTAAATCCTAGCTTCCTGTCAATTGCTGCTGAGCTTTAAAGAGAAAATCTTGGCACCTATTCCAGCAGAGATTGGATCTGGCAAGTGAAGATTGGCTGTAGATGAAGAAGAAAAATAAATATTTATATTTATACAGGCAGTCATGGAGCTATACTGCATGGAAACAGGCCATTCAGCCCATTTTTTTAAATGCTGACCTGGTTAGCATATCAGTCCCATTTGCATGCATCTGGCCCATATCCCTTTATATCCTTCTTTTGAAACGTTAATTTAATATTAATTTAAGATATACACCTTGGAAATAGGCCTTTCAGCCCACCCAGTCCACGCTGACCATCGATCAATGTTCACACTAGTTCTATGTTATCCTAATTTGGATAAGAAAGGTTGGAGGGATATGTGCCAAACACGAGCAGATGGAATTAGTGTAGATGGGGCATTATGGGCAAGGTGGGCCAAAGGGCCTATTTCCAGGCTGTATGACTCTTTCTCATCCACTCCTTACACACTAGGGATAATTTACAGAAGCCATTTAATTTACAGAAGCCAATTAATCTACAAATCTCTACGTCTTTGGAGTGTGGGAGGAAACCTGAGCACCTGGAGAAAACTCACGCAGTCACAGGGAGAACATACAGCATACAAACTCTGAACAGACACCACCTATTGTCAGGATGAAACCCGGGTCTCTGGCGCTGGAAGGCAGCAACTCTAGTGCTGCGCCACCCCAACCTTTTAACATGTTGACTGAAAGATGGCACTCCATCAGTGCAACAGGTTAACGTAACAGATCTTCAGTATCCTGTCCAATATATATCCCTCAACAATATGTTCATAGAATATGGAATGTTATTATTATCACAATGCCAGTTGAATGAACTTGGAGTCATAGTTATAGAGTCAAACAGCACAGAAAAAGAGCACTTTAGCCCAACATATCCAAGCCAACCTAAATGCCCCCATGTAAGCCAGTCACATTTGCCTTTGTTTACCTCATATCCCTCTAAACCTTTCCCGCCCATGTACTTGTCCAAGTGCTTTATAAATGCTATGGTTGCATAGTGTAACAGTCCTTGAGGATAACATTGTCTTCCATTGGCATTTGGATGGTCCACACAGGACGGAATTGCCTCGTTAGAGAAAGAGTCGCATAGCACGGAAACAGGCCCTTTGCCCCAAAACATCCATTCCGACCAAGATGCCGCATCTAAGCTAGTCCCATTCACTCAAATTTGGCCCCTATCCCTCACAACCTTTCTTAACTATTTACCTGTCCAAGTGCCTTTGAAATGCTGTTATCGTACCTGCCTCGGCTGCTTCCTCTGGCAGCTTGCTTTGTGAAAGTTGACTGCAGAGTATCCTCTGGTACAATAGTAATCACACTTTCAAAAAATATCTTATTGGCTGTAAAGAATTGTGATGCACACTGAATTGTACAGGGACACGCTGGAGAAAGGAAATTCTTTGAAATAAAGTGTTAAAAATAAATATGCGACAGGATATTGAGAACTTTCCAGATTGGCTGAAGGATGCTCTTGAGATAATTTCTTCAGGGTTTTATTTCACATTTTTTACAAGATAATCGACTAGACCAGCAAATATTGTCAACACCTTAAGGTTTGCAAAGTCAAGATAAAGGCTAAGCAACAACCAACCTGTTCTATATCTGGAGCAAGGGGCATCATGGGATAGATTGGGAGATGGGCGGTCCATACAATGGTCTGATAACAAGGGGAAGAATCTGTTCTTGAATCTGGTGGTTTGCACTTTCAAGCTGCTCTACCTTCTGATAAACAGGAAAGGGGAGAAGAGAGCAGCACTATCGCTGTGCCACCGTGCCACCCTCTTTGGAACTAGTACCAAAGAAACGGGGGCAGTGGCACTGACCGAAACAGAGGAGTGAAGAGGTGTTACATCTCTTCCCTGTCCGGGTTCCATTCTCATCTCTCCACAGATGCTGTCGGACCTGCTTGAGTTTCTCCGGCACTTTGGTTACAAAGTACAACAATTTAAACAGTAGAAGTAAGGAACTGCAGATGATGGTTAATGCACATAAGGACACAAAGTGCTGGAGTAACTCAGCGGACCAGGCAGCATCTCCGGAGAAGCTGGACAGATAATGTTTCAGGTCGGGGCATTTCTTCAGATGATTGTGAGTGGGTGGGGGGGGGGGGGGAGAAGAAAGCTGGAAAAGGTGAGAGGCAGGAGAAAGCGTGGCAGGTAATAGGTCGACACAGGCGGAAGGTTTTTATTTTTTTGATAAGCAGATGGTTGGAACAAAAGCCAGAAATAAGAGCAGAGGTATGAGACAGGTTTGAAGAGTTGTGATTGTGAAACCAGAGGGAGGAAAGTAACAGTGGGGGGGGGGGGGGGGAGGGGAGAAATAGATGGGAATCCATGTGGGGCACAGTGGAGGGAAGGGGTTGGGGAGAGAGGAGGTGTTAATTAGTGGTTACCTAAAATTGGATTGCATGCTACATAAGCGGAATATGAGGTGCTGTTCCTCCAGTATGCCGTGTGGTCTCACTCTGGTGATGGAGGAGGAAATCCCAGGAGAGAAAGGTCTCCATAGGAATGGAAAAGGGAGGATTTACATCAGTGAAAGTAATCCAGCCAGGATTTATTTCAGGATATTAGAAAATAGTAATGTTTGCTTTAAATATTCTTTGAAAAGTTCAGCTTGCTGTGGTAATAAATATTGAAGGGGAGATGTTTGAATAAGGAAGGGGTTGCCAGTAGAAGTCAGAAGATAACATTTCCAACCATAATATCTCCAGCAGATTTCTTCAGTTGTAGGTCTCAGAATGATGAACAACTTCAGCCATTTGTTTTGAAGTACTGAATCCAATCAATAGCTATTGACTGGCAACTAATTTCTTGCAGCTTTTTTTATCTGCACAGTGCCTCAATTGACCAGGATTACCTGTCTAATAAACAGGAGATCATGGGTTGTTATCCCCAGTAATGTGTTCTGCTCCCTGTAACCTCTATGAATGGTAATACACCCAGATGAAGTTGCCTCTTACAGTAGCTGAATACTAAAGCTCAGGGCTCGCAGTGAGGCTGACAAAACTGTTCACAATCCTAGAACAATGTTACACCTTTCCATACCGCCACACGGCTTGGCTCTGACCATAGCTTACAAGCCAGCGGTACGAACGTTGTTTTCTCCAATTTCAAGTAACTCCTTCATTCCATCTTTCTCCACCCCTCCCCCCACTCTAGTCACCCTACTAGTTCCACTGTTCGCACCCTTGTATCTCTGTCATTAGCACATCTTCCTCAGCCAACAATGTGTCATTATGGACTACAACCTTCCTGAAGTCATCAGTTGCCGGCCCTGATTTGTTCAGGTCTTTTCTCGCCTCTAGTCCGACAGCCCGACAAACCGCATTGGGTTTTTTTTGGGTGCTGCGGTTTCTCCCACACTCCAAAGATGTGCAGGTTTGTAGGTTAATTGGCTTCGGTAAAATTATAAATTGTCCCTAGTGTGTGGGGTAGTCCTAGTGTATTGGGTGATCGCTTGTTCAGGCAGACTTGGAGGGCTGAAGGGCATGTTTCCGTGCCATATTTCTAAACTCTAAAGTCTAAAGTTCTCATCTTCCATCTCTTTGATTATTATTATTATTAAGGAACATATTATTAAGGGACTATTTTAGTATCTACTACTTGGCAGACAGATCCTAAATAATTATTCAGAATCTCTGCCATTTTTGTTTTCCATTATTAATTCCCATGTCTCATCCTCCTGGGATCGATGTTTACTTGTGCTAATCTCTCCCTTTTTAATTAACTGCAGCAGCTCTTACTGTCGGTCTTTTTTATCACTTGTTAATTTGTTCTCAATATACAAGTTTGCAGACGACACCATCGCAGTGGGCTGGATATCAATTAATGTCGAGACAGAGCACAGAAAAGAGAATGAGAACCTTGTAGTTTGGTGCCAGGACAAAAAGCTCTCCCTCAATGTCAGCAAGACAAAGGAGATTGTTACTGACATCAGGAAGCGAAGCAGTGCACACGGTGTCCATTGATGGCACTGAAGTAAAGATGTTTGAAAAACTAATGTTCCAAGAAATAAATATCCTGGACCAGCCACATCGAAGCAATGGCCAAGTAAGCACACCAGCGCCTTAAGGCCTGACCTATTCACAAAATGCTGGAGTAACTCAGCAGGTCAGGCAGCATCTCGGGAGAGAAGGAATGGGTGACGTTTCGGGTCGAGACCCTTCTTCAGACTGATGTCAGGGGGGCGGGACATAGGAAAGATATAGGTGGAGACAGGAAGATAGAGGGAGATCTGGGAAGGAGGAGGGGAAGGGAGGGACAGAGGAACAATCTAAAGTTGGAGAAGTCGATGTTCATACCACTGGGCTGCAAACTGCCCAGGCGAAATATGAGGTGCTGTTCCTCCAATTTCCGGTGGGCCTCACTATGGCACTGGAGGAGGCCCATGACAGAAAGGTCAAACTGGGAATGGGAGGGGGAGTTGAAGTGCTCGGCCACCGGGAGATCAGTTTGGTTAATGTGGACCGAGCGCAGGTGTTCAGCAAAGCGATCGCCGAGCCTGCGCTTGGTTTCGCCGATGTAAATAAGCCTGACCTGCTGAGTTACTCCAGAATTTTGTGATACCAGCGCCTTAAAGAAGTTCGGCATGTCCCCAAATACCCTCACCAACTTCTACAGAGGCACCACAGGAAGCATTTCATCAGGATGCATCACAGCATGGTTTGGGAACAGCTCCATCAATAGACCCCAAGAAATTGCAGAGTTGTGGAAACAGCTCAAACCATCTCATAAACCAATCTCCCTTCCATTGACTCCATCTACACTACACACTGCCACAGCAAGGCCGCCACCATTATAAAGGATCAGTCTCATCCACTTATTCTTCTCCCTTCTCCCATCAGGCAAGAGGTACAGATATTTGAGAATGCATACCTCCAGATTCAGGGACAGTTTTTTCCCCAGTTGTTATCAGGCAACTGAATGGTCCCCTCATCAGCTACAGTGTGGTCTTGACCTCCCTCCAACCTCATTGGAAACCTTTGAACTATCTTTAATCAGACTTTATATTGCACTAAATGTTGTACCTTATATCCTTTTACTGTGCACTGTAGAAAGCTTGATTGTAATCATGTATAGCCTCTTCGCTTGACTGGATAGCACGCAAACAAAAGCTTTTCACAGTACCTTCGTACATGTGACAATAATAAACTAAAACTAAATCTTCCCCTCTTTAAAAATTTTCAGTCATCCTTGGCTGACTTCTAAATATCTCCTTGTCCACTGACAAAACATTGATATCTGTAACACCCCACGCCTTAACTTTTAACGTAACCCCTTTTGAAAATCCCTTCATTCCCCACAGATGGTGCATCTCCCTCATGAAGCTTTATTTACTAGACTTTATCTTTACTGAAATTAATAAAATATCTCCTTAAATAACTGCTGATCCACTCATCTTTCCTTTAAAAGAAACAGGCACAAGGTGCTGGAGTAACTCAACGGGTCAGGCAGCATCTCTGGAGAACTCTGGTGAAGTCTCTCTAGAGATGCTATCTGGTCCACTGAGTCACCCCAGTACTTTGTGTCCCTTGAAGAATTGGAGTTACAAAGTATTTATAAAATGAATATATAAAATTATATAAAAGTCTTAGATAAAATTATGAAAGGCATAGACAAGGTAGACAGTCAGAACCTTTTTCTGAGGGTGAAAATGTTCATCACTAGAGGGCATATACATACGATTAGAGGGGGAAACTATAATGGGGATGTGCAGGGCAAGTTTTTTTTATACAAAGTGTGGTGGAGGGCTGAATGCATAGTCAGGTGTGATGATAAAGGCAGATATGATAGTGGAGTTTTAAGAGGTTTTAGGATAGGCACATGAAAATGCAAGGAATCGAGGGATATGGATCATATACATTAATCAGACTTTACTGTACTTTATCTTGCACTAAATGGAGTACCCTTTAACCGATATCGATCTGTACATTGTGAACAGCTTGTTTGTAATCATGTATAGTCTATTCGCTGACTGGACAACATGTAACAAAAAGCTTTTCACTGTACCTCGGTACACGTGACAATATTAAACTAAACTAGGTGTGCGGGCAGATGGGATCAGTTTAGCTGGGCATCATGTTCGGCGCAAACATTGTGGGCAAAGGGCCCATTTCTGGGCTGTGCTGTTCCATATTCATGTTCTAAGAGGGCTCGTCTTATTCTTATGGAGGCCTGCTGTTTGGTATTCCACTGCTGTTCGGAAGCTACCCACAGTAGCAGGCTTACGGAATCTTAAATAGCTGCACACGAAGGCAGCCTATCAAATAATTACAGAGAATTTCTCTTTGTGTTGTCACTACTTAACAGATTTATAAATTGCTCATTTCTAACTAACTAGCAGATGCATTCAAGTAAAATCACCCCGAGTCTCCTCTCCTGCTGTGAACTCATAAAGGCTCAAACCTTTCCACCTTGAAGAAGTGTTCTTGCGTTAATCAAGCTGCCTCGTCCTCTGGCACTGCCACGATGTCGAGCAGATGAGATTAGGCACAGATCGATGCTGGTCACATGTCAGGAGAGTGGGCATATATAACAAGAAGAACTTTTAGAAAGGATATATTTTTTTGCAGCTTACAACGCAGCGATTTGAATGTCGATTTCCCTAATTTCAAGTAACCCCCTGCATGCCCTCTCTCTCCATCCCTCCCTCACTCTAACCCTGTCAGTTCCACTATTCGCATCCATATCTCCCTTTGTTATCACCTCTTCCACAGTCAACAATGGACCATTGTGGGCTCCACCTTTCCTTGGTCATCTGATTTGTTCTGAATTTTCTCATACCTCTCGTTTCCCTACCCCAGACTCTGGCTGAAGAAGGGTTATGACCTGAAATGACACATCTCCCTTTTCTCCAGCGATGGTGCCTGACCTGCTGAGCTACTCTAGCTTTTCGTGGCTGCCAGCTTTAATTAAAATGGCTGCATTACTGTAACCGTTCTTCAGGGTAACATTGTCTTCAATTGGCAGTGGGATATTCCACTGAGGAGGAAATTGACTCTGATGAAGTCTAATGAAGGTTCTCGACCCAAAACATCACCTATTCCTTTTCTCCACAGATGCTGTCTGACCCACCGAGTTTCTCTAGCATTTTGTGTCTATCTTTGGGAAATGACTCTAACTAAAGTCATAGAGTCATACAGCAAGAAAATACATCCATCAGCCCAACTCGCCATGCCGACCATGGTACCCCAACTAAGTTTAGGTTAGTTTAGTTTAGAATTACAGCGTTGAAACAAGCCCTTCGGCCGATCGAGTCCACGGCGACCAGCGATCCCCGTACACTAGCACTATCTTACACATCAAGGAAAATTTACAATCTTTACTGAAGTCAATTAACCTACAAACCTGTACACCTTTGGAGTGTGGGAGGAAACTGGAGCACCCAGAGAAAACCAACACGGTAACAGGGAGAACGTACAATCTCTGTACAGACAAGAGTCAAGAATGGTTTATTGTCATATGTCTCAGATAGAACAATGAAATTCTTACTTGCAGCACCACAACAGCAGCACCTGTAGTCAGGATTGAACCCGAGTCTCTAGCGTTGTGAGGCACCAACTCTACCACTGGGCCTATGTACCACCTAAGCTCATCCAATTTGCCTGTGTTTGCCCCATATCCCTCTAAGCCTTTCCTATCCAAGTGTCTTTGAAGCGCTGTTACATTACCTCCTCTGACAGCTCATTCCATGTGCCTACCACCCTTTGAGTGAAAACGTTGCCTCACAGGTTCCAATTAAATCTTGTCCCTCTCACCTTAAACATCTGTCCTCTTGTTTTTTTTGAATCCCCAACCCTGGGTAAAAACCGAGTTGATCACATCTTTCTACAGACTGGGTCGCGTGGCATAGTAGGTGAAATCCCAGCTGAAATTCTCTCATTTCCAAAACATCCAGATTTCAATCTATTCCAGGTTAGGTCGCCGTGCAGCAGGATTATTATTTTTCATCTGAATAGCGAGAGGCAGCTGGTATTCTTGAATCTGAGCCACCGATGAGTATTCAGTACATTCAGGGTAATGCCAGCAATCATCTGCTCAAGAACCTGGCTCCTTCTTCAGCTCCTGGAGTTCAATTGGCTGACACAATTCCTTACTCTGAAGACAGACACAAAATGCTGGCGTTACTCAGCGGGCCAGGCAGCATCTCTGGAGAAAAGGAATCGGTGACCCTTCTGCAGTGTCGGAGTTACTCCAGCATTTTGTGTCTGTCTTCGGAGTAAGCCATCATCCGCAGTTCCTTCCTGTGCAATCCTTACTCAGACTCCCTTCTTCGTATTGACTGGGCACTTGTGTAGCAACAGGTACTAAAGAAAGGAGATAGAAAGAGGGAACTGCAGATTCTGGTTTCGAATGCCACAGCAATAGTATTTAGAAGACCAAAACATATTTTTGTAAACACAAAGAACTTGCCCCCAGGATAATGGGCCTTCATGGTCAGGTTAAGAACTCTACAGTCATAACAACTGGGACTTGAAATTGGCGCCAAATCTAGCAACTGTATCATGGCTCAGTGTACTACTATACATTTGCACTGTACCTGAAAATGCTGATCTAAGATAAGAATCACACCTCCATTTGGGGACAGTTTCTTTCCAGCTGTTATCGGGCAACTGAACATTCCTACCAACAACTAGAGAGCAGTCCTGGACTACTATTTACCTCATTGGAGACCTTCAGACTATCTTAGATCAGACTTTACTGGCTTTATCTTGCACTAACTGTTATTCACATTATTCCGTTTATCATGTATCTGTGCACTGTGGACGGCTCGATTGTAATCATGTATTGCCTTTCCGCTAACTGTTTAGCACACAAAAGCTTTTCCCTATGCCTTGGTGCACGTGACAATAAACTAAACTCAAGTGCTTATGTATCGTGCTACTTGTACTGAATTGCATACAAAAATGAATTTCACTGCACCTCGGCACATGTGAAAAACAAAGTACCATCGAATCATAGAGAACCATTGAATGACTTGAAGTTAGGAAATATGTGAAAGTTTTCCTCCAAATGAGGATCACCTATTTCTGGAGTCACCTGCACAACATCAGTATTGGTCAACTCCCTCCCTGAAGAGCATTTCCAGTCACACATGGGTTGTTGACTCTATTAAGTTCATAAGTTCTAGGAGAAGAATAGGGCCATTCGGCCCATCAAGTCCACTCCGCCATTCAATCTTGGCTGATCTATCTTCCCTCTCAACACCATTCTCCTGCCTTTGCCCCATAACCCCCGACACCCTTACTAATCAAGAATCTGTCAATCTCTGCCTTTAAAAAAGCATCCACAGCCATCAATTGGCAATGGACTCCACAGATTCACCGATTCACAAACATGGAATAAAAAACATCATGGCATCAAGTAGATTTGTGGCAAAGAAGTATTTTTTGTAGACCCAAAGAACTGCAGATGCTGGTTTACTGAAAAAAGACAAAGCATTGGAGTAACAGTGGGTCAGGCAGCATCTGGGGGGGGACGAGAGCAGAACAATGCAATGAGTCTATGTGGGGCAGAGGAAAGAAGATTGAAAAGGCGAGGTGAAGAAGTGGGAATGGGGTTTGGGTAAGTTACCAAAAAATTGAAGTATTCGTTGTTGATATCATTGGGTTGTAAGCTACCCAAGTGGAATATGAGGTGCATTGTAAAGGCAGTAACTCTACTGCTGCATCACTGCGTCTGTCTTTTTGCCACTTATTGTCCTCATGTATGATATCTGGTCTCATGTGCGGTGTAACCTGCCTGGATAACGGTAAGAAGGGTCTCAAGCCTGAAGAAATCTTCCAAACCCGAAACGTCACCATATTTTTTCTCCAGAGATACTGCCTGACCCGCTGAGTTACTCCAGCATATTGTGTATATTCTTGGATAGTGGTAAGGCTGCATGCATGGAGAAACAAGAAACTAAATTTCCATAAGAGTTATTTTTCAAAATGGGGAAAAGCATAATTAGACCATTATTTTACACTGCTTGTTTTGGGTTTACTATTGTCATGTGTTGCTGGAATCTTGATCAAGAAACAAAGTGCTGGATGAACTCAGTGGGTCAGGCAGCATCTGTGGAGGGAAAAAATGAAAGATTAAGCATTGCACTCATATAAATTCTACCTGGATAGCATGCAAAATAAAGCCTTTTGCTCTATCTTGGCACACATGACAATAGTAAACCAACAGCAACATCACAAGCAGTGTTTAAATAATGTTTAATTATGCTCTTACCCATTTTGAACAATACCAGTTATGGATATTTACGTAATTAAAATAACACAAGTAGTAGTCCACCTGTTAGGCAAAGGTGCTCCAAATCTCACTCTGTACTGAAGATGATACAGGGTCATCCACTGCAATAATTAGCCTGTTAATTTGTTATTCCATGCGATACCTTCAAAGTAGAACGTCGTAACATTAAAGCAGGCCATTCGGCCCAGCTGGTATGTGCTTTATTCTCCATTCAAGCCTCCAAAACAGAACCCCAGCCTGTTCCCACGTAGAATCTACTAGCTGGATAGGGTACACGAAAGATTTACAAGGATGTTGCCAGGATTCAAGGGCCTCAGCTATAGGGAGTGGTTGTATAACTCTATGACAAAAAACTGCAGATGCAGGTTTATTTAAAAAAAAGAGTACTGGAGTGACTCAGCAGGTGAGGCAACATCTCTGGAAAATGTGTTTGTTCCAACACGAAACAATGGATTTCCAGTTTTCTAACAAAACGTCTTCAGCGCGTGTGTGTGAATGGAAAAAGCTGTGATTGGCATCCAGTGTTAAGTGGTACACCTCAGGGCACAATATTGGGCCCTCATCTGTTCTGCTTTACATTAATGACATCCATAAAAAAAGTCACAAGCACGACCAGACTATTCGCTGATGATTGTTTGCTGTATCATCAAATTAAGTCAGCTGATGATAAAGAAGCTCTCCAAAAAGATCTCGACACTATGGTTGCGTGGTCACAACAATGGGGGATGCAGTTCAATCCTTCCAAATGTGAAACCATGCGTGTCACCAGGAGGAGGAAACCAGGCGAAACATCATATAATATCCTTGGTGCCACCATTGAAGAATCCAAACGGACCAAGTATCTTGGCATCAAATTAGAGAACGATCTACGTTGGAATGGTCAGACTCATCAAGCAACGGTGAAAGCAACAGGTGTCCTAAATTTTCTGAGACGCAACTTTTATCATTGTTCAACTTCTATCAAGGAGAAGTTATACTTCACCCTTGTTGGACCAGATTTGGACTACGCAGTTGCAGCATGGGACCCATACACAATTAAAAACATTTCTTCCATCAAACGTATCCAAAGACAGGCAGCTCGTTTTGTTACAAATACCTATGAGAGAGAAGCGAGTGTTACCGAACTTCTAAATTCCTTGGGGTGGAACCCGCTCCAAGACAGACGTAAAGCCCACCGTTTGACCTGTTTTTACAAAATGTTAAATGGTCAGCTGGACATAGATGACCACATCTACACCAAACCCAAACCTATCAGGAGTAGACAAGGGCATTCGATTCAATTTGAGATACCAGCTACCAAGACAGGTGTGTATAGCAATTCATTCTTCCCTTGCACAATTAAAGCATGGAATAGTCTTCACCCTACTATAGTTATTCAACCAGATGCAACTAAATTTAAGGCAGCTCTTCTCCAATAAGCCCTTTTTGCTTAAGTCCATACTCCGCCACCTCCAGTTTAAATTCTATTTGGAATATTTTGCAGGACCAAGAACCAAGAAGATGGGTGATGTTTCGGATCGGTATTCTTCTTCAGTCTGAAGATGGGTCCCCACCAGAAACATCACCTATCCATGTTCTCCAGAGATGCTGCCTGACCCCCCCCCCCCCCCCGAGTTACTCCAGCACTCTGTGTCCCACGTTGAGTGTCATTGACAGAATCACCGAATGGTTGATGTAGACTGAAACATTTAACATTTGTGCAAACCATATGTTTATGCAGCTATTCTCAGCTGTCTGCCTCAGCGCTCATTACAACATTTTGCTTCAATTGCCACTTTACTAATTTGGTCATGTTAATTCTATCATTTCCTCTATTGATGCTGTGCATTTTGGCAGCTGTAGAATGTGACAGTGCATCTGAAGAAAATGTCTGGCATGTAGGGTACAGAAATTAAGCATAAAAGCATAAAAATGGAAATAGATCATTTGGCCGCTCAAACCTGCTCCACTATTCAGCAAGATCATGTTGAGTTTTCTACCTCAACTCTATTTTCCTGACTCATCGCCATACAACTTGATTCTGATAATAGGTGGCAGTGCACACAGAGGAGAGGGTCAGTGCCAGTGAGTGGGCTGGGGTCTCACCTCCCGCACCCTCTGGTGGTTCTGAGGTCGGCTGCAGGAGGCGCCCCGAGGCACGGAGGCTGAGCTGTGGCCGTGTGAGGCGAGGGGACATGGGTCGACGTGTCCAGGCAGTGGAGTGGGCCGCTGGAGGATCTGCAGCAGCCTGGGGCTCAATTAGATTGGGCAGGGCCGGATTAAGCTAGTGCGGGGCCCGTAGCATATGCATACGTAGCAAGGGGCCTTAAATTTAAAAAAATGCACATAAATATTTAAATACAAATTATTTACTTTTTCAATTTCAAATGTCAAAAGTAACAAAACTACACTTTAAAAGTCACATTTTCTAGATTTAGCATGAGCAAAAAACCACACTCCTGGCAACATTGACCCTCGCCCCCTCACCCCCTCACCCCCGGCAACACTGACCCTCGCCCCCTCACCCCCGGCAACACTGACCCTCGCCCCCTCACGCCCGGCAACACTGACCCTACCCCCGGCAACACTGACCCTCACCCCCGGCAACACTGACCTTCACCTCCTCACCCCCGGCAACACTGACCCTCTCCCCCGGCAACACTGACCCTCACCCCCGGCAACACTGACCCTCACCACCGGCAACACTGACCCACACCCCCGGCAACACTGACCCTCACCCCCGGCAACACTGACCCTCACCCCCGGCAAAACTGACCCTCACCCCTTCACACCCGGTAACACTGACCCTCACCCCCTCACCCTTGGTAACACTGACCCTCACCCCCTCACACCCGGCAACACTGACCCTCATCCCCGGTAACACTGACCCTCAACCCCGGCAACACTGACCCTCAACCCCGGCAACACTGACCCTCACCCCCGGCAACACTGACCCTCACACCAGTTTCTGCCCCAAACCAGCCTTGTCAAAGCACCAATTAACAGTGCTCCTAGGGATGCCAACTTTCAAATTCCCAAATACAGGGCAAGGTGATGTCACCGCCAGTGCCCCACGTGGCCTCACCCAGCCAGCGGCCACGTGCTCCCGCTCCACCAATGACGGCCGCCCGGGCCGGGAGGCGGGTTGCAACCTCCGTTCGGCGAACACGCTCGGCCCCGCTCCCCGAACACACTCGGCCCCGCTCCCCGAACTCCGTTAACATTAACGAGCAACGTCAGCCTGCACTGTCCTAATACGGGACAAGGGCGGTCAATTGGTACAATTTTACTAAAGCCAAATAACATTCAAACATGCATGCCTTCAGACTAAAGTTTAGAGTGTGGGAAGAAACCAGAGCATGCTGAGAAAACCAATGCAATCTCTGCATAGACAGCACCCAAGTCTGGATCAAACCCGGGTGTTTGGCGTTGTAAAACAGCAACTCTCCCACTGTGCCATCATGCCTCGATAATCCTACTTAGTTTCCAGCAAACTTGGAGATATTATGTTTATTCTCCTAAAGCAAATCATTGAGATAGATTATGAATAGTTTTGACTCATCACAGTGTGCCAGCCCATAAAGGGCATTGTCATTCTTACACTTAGTCTCCTATCTGTTAATTAATTCTCAATCTTAGCATGTTATAGACAATTTCATGTGCTGTAAATTTGTTTAGAAAACTACTGCCTTCAATAAACACTAAGTATGCCTCATCCTGATCCCGCCTCATTTGTTGTACCAGTCACTGGATTAGTCAAACATAATTTGTCCATTCATTTCTTACATAGAATAATGAAAATAGAAATGTACAGCACAGGAACGGGGCCTATAGCTTACAATGTCTGTGCTGAACATGATGCCAAGATAATCTAATCTCCTCTGCCTGCATGTGATCACTATCCCTCCGTTCCCTGCACATCTACTGTATGTGCTTGTCTTACGATTAATACTTTCTACATGTTTTGATATCACACATTTTATTCTAAATTTCATTATTTTTCTAACAAGTAATGCCAAGCGAAAAAATTATTGGCTACTTGTTAGCTTTCTCTTTTCTTTGTTTACAAACAACAAATTTATATATAATGACCTGAATCTTGACAGTCTACATCTGTCTCCACAGACCACCTGCCCGGCAGTCTATTTCAAGTATCTTCTGTTTGGATTACAGTAGGGTTTAGGAAAATCACCGTGGGTTTGATTTGAAAAGATAACATTTGCTGCAGCGTTTAAAAGCAGTGGATGGAAGTAGAGAAGTTAGGGAGATGGGATGCAAGAAGGGAGCATCATTTATGTCTAATTCATGCATAATGTATGTGTGATTTATTTGTAATTTATGTGTACATTATTTTTAATTTGTACTAGACCAAATGGACCAGTTGGGCTCAAACCTCTCCTGCATTGGTGCAGCACCCTCTCCTCCCCTACCCCCTTCCTCTCCCCTCCCTTCTCCCCTCCCTTCTCCCCTCCCTTCTCCACCCCTTCCCATCCCCCCACTCCATCCCCCTCAACATCCCTTATCCTCCCTCCTCCCCCCCCTTCCCTTCCTAGGAGATAGATTTAAACTTCAAAATGTGAATAACATAAAAAATATAACACCGATTTCAATGAAACTTCTTCCATTAGCACCAAAAGGATGACGGTGAGCAAGGTGGGCTTAACGTTGTCGCACTATCATGTACCGTTTTGGCTGTAGTTCAGGAACAAACAAACAAACAAACAAGAGTTTTAGTATATAGATAATGTATGTGTGATTCGTATTCTAGCAACTAGTCACATGTTCCCGTCTCCACCCCTTTCCGCATTCCGCAGAGACCATTCCCTCCGCATCTCCGTGGTTGACTCATCCCTTCCCACCCAAACCACTTCCCAGGTACCTTCCCCTGCAAACGCAGAAGATGCAACACCTGTCCCTATACCTCTTCCCTCAACTCTGCCCAGGAACACCGACAGTCCTTTCAGGTTAGGCAGAGGTTCACTTGCACCTCCTCCAACCTCATCTTCTGTATCCGTTGATCAAGACATCAGCAAGACCAAGCATGGACTGGGCGATCATTTTACTGAACACCTTCGCTCAGTCCACCTGAACCGACGTGATCTCCCGGTTGCTAAACACTTTAATTCTCCTTGCCATTCCCACACAGACCTCCCTGTCCTAGGTCTCCTCCATTGTCAGAGCGGGGCTAAACTTAAATTGTAGTAACAGCATCTCATATTTCACTTGGGCAGCTTACAGCGCAGTGGTATGAATATTGATTTCTCTAACTTCAAGTATCCCCTCTCTTTCCATCCCTCCCCCACCCAAGTTGTACCAGGTTCTCGTTTTCACCCAAAAAACAGCTAACAATGGCCTATTTTCTTTATCATCATTACTTTTTTTACATATCTTTCATTCATTGCATTTATCTCTCTGTGTCATCGTCTATATCTCTTGCTTCCCTTTTCTCTGACTAGTCTGAAGAAGGGTATTAACCCGATACTTCGCCCATGAGGGGGGATCTTATTGAAACGTATAAGATAATTAGGGGATTGGACACATTAGAGGCAGGAAACATGTTCCCAATGTTGGGGGAGTCCAGAACAAGGGGCCGCAGTTTATGAATAGGGGGTAGGCCATTTAGAACGGAGATGAGGAAGAACTTTTTCAGTCAGAGAGTGGTGAAGGTGTGGAATTCTCTGCCTCAGAAGGCAGTGGAGGCCAGTTCGTTGGATGCTTTCAAGAGAGAGCTGGATAGAGCTCTTAAGGATAGCGGAGTGAGGGGGTATGGGGAGAAGGCAGGAACGGGGTACTGATTGAGAGTGATCAGCCATGATCGCATTGAATGGCGGTGCTGGCTCAAAGGGCTGAATGGCCTACTCCTGCACCTATTGTCTATTGTCTATTCCTTCTCTCCAGAGATGCTGTTTGCCCCGTTGAGTTACTCCAGCTTTTTGTGTCTATAATTCATATAATATGTATACCCTATGTATTGTTTAATAATCATTAAATAATTTGAGTCTGAAGAAAGGTCTCGATCCAAAACGTCATCCATTCCTTCAAACTAGAGATGCTACCTGTCCAGCTGAGTTACTCTCCAGCATTTTGTGTCTATCAGTGTAAATCAGCATCTGCAGTTCCTTCCTACGCTTTATTGTATAATTTATGTGTACTCTATGTACAATTTATGCATAATAATATAACTGATGTATAATGTTGGTAAAATTTATTTCTAATTTGTGTGAACATAGGTACAATGTGTATAATTTATGCATAAAATCTGTATAACATAATTTGTGTAATTTATGTACAATTTATGTGTAATTTATGTGTAATTGAATACAGATTCTGTATATTGTGAGAGTCTATGTGCCTGTGGCACTGCTGCAAATAAGGTTTCCATTGTACCTGTACATGGCAATGACAATAAACTCGACTTGACTTGAGTGCCTGGCAACTGCCTCGAATGGTAGTGGGAATATGAATATGCTAAAGCCTGAAGAGTCCACCCGAAGGGCCATGTCATAACGGTGACAACATACTAGAGTAAGACTGTGAAAGGACCAGATGAATAGCTCAGTGAGAAGATGAGCTGGTGGGGAATGGGGAGATTAACAGGGCGAGCTGTGTGTTAATATTTCCAATGATCTGGAGGGTGAAGGAAGGAAATGGACTGAAGTATAGAGGGGGCAAAATGGCATGGATGCGGGTTTAGGTTACAGCGGGAATGTGATGGCTGGAGATGATATTGAGAGGAATAAATGTTTTGGTGATAAATGGAGATGGAAATTAATCCATACAAACTAAGCTTGCGATGCTTCTCATGTATTTCACAGTTTTTCTTCCGCATTATGGATCCTTGTCTAATGGTAAAAAGATTGTTTATTACTGATCGCAGAATTATTACAGCTCAGAACCACTCAGCCCTTTATACTTTTTGACAGCTATTTGCAATAACAATAGAAAACAAAATCCCTCACAATAAAGGCCAGTGTACCATCTGTCTTCCTACCTGCTGGCTGCCACTGCAATGATAGCATTCATGACTTGTGTACAAACACAACCAAAGCCTCATGAACTGCAACATTTCCCAGCCCCTCATCAGGAAAAATAATCTTTTGCTATTCTGCAGGTAAATGTAGTGACCTTGCATTTTTTTCTGTTCTATATTCCATTCTCATCATCGTCCGTTATATTCTGTCATTCTCGCCAGTTTATTCATCTTGTATAAATTAAAATATGGATGCAGAAGCGAGAGATGGGGGCTTTCATCCAAGCAAGTGTGAGATGTTGCACTTTGGGAGGTCAAACGCAAGAGGAAAATATACAGTTGATGGCAAGACCCTCAACAGCATGGAAGGGCACAGGGGTCTTAGGGTCCAGGTTCATAGCTCCCTAAAAGTGGGAACACAACTAGAAAGAAGGTGTGAGATATGGTTCAGGCATCAAGTTTAAGAGTCAAGAAGTCATGGTGCACCTCTATAGGACTTTGGTTAGGTCGCATTTGGAGTATTATTTGCATTTCCAGTTCCACGTTGCAAAAAGGGTGTGGAGACATGGGAGGGGGTGCAGAAGAGGCTTATCAGAATGCTACCTGGATTAGTGGGCATTAGCTATCAGGACAGGTTGGACAAAATTGATTTGGTTTCTCTGAACTGCAGGAAGTTGCAGGGGCACCTGACAGAAGTATATAAAACTATCAGAGGCATAGATAGGGTAGACATTCAGAAACCTATTCCCAGGTTGGAAATGACAACTTTTAAAGGGCATAGATGTAACTGTAAATAGACACAAAAAGCTGAAGTAACCCAGCAGTACAGGCAGCATGTCGGGAGAGAAGGAATGGGTGATGCTTCGGGTTGAGACCCTTCCTCAGACTGTCACTGTAACTCATATCCCAGATCTTGCCCGTAAATCTCCTCTGCACTCTCTCCAAAGACTGCGCATCTTTCCAAAGTTATGATGGATACAATATTCTAGCTGGGGCCTTGGTACTTCATGCAAGTTTCGTGACATCCAGGTTCAGGAACAGCTTCTTCCCAGCAACCATGAGGCTATTGAACACTTTGAAATCCAACTAAACTTCAAACTGCGAATTGGCCTGGTTGCACTAGGGACTTTGGATTTTGTTTTGCTTTGCACTACATTATATTTTTTATTGAACATCATTTATTTCGTTTGTTTATTGAGTACTGTGTTTTCAGGCCTGTTATGATACTGCAAACAAGAATTTCATTATTGCATTTTGACAAATAAACACTGGTCAGACCGCATTTGTAGTATTTTGAGTAATTATGTGCCACACATCTGAGGAAGGATGTGTTGGTATTGGAGAGGGTCCAGAGGAGATTTATAAGAATAATCCCTGGAATGATTGGGTTAAAATATGATGTTGACATATTATGTGAACGTTTGATGGCACTGGGCCTGTACTTGCTGGAGTTTAGAAGGATGAGGGGGAACCTCCTTGAAACTCATTGAATAGTGAAAGGCCTGGATAGAGTGGATGTGGACAGGATGTTTCCACTAGAGAGAGAGTCGAGGACCAGAGCCCATAGCCTCTGAATAAAATAATGTACTTTTTAAAGATGGGAAACATAGAAATATAGGAAATAGGTGCAGGAGGAGGCCATTCGGCCCTTCGAGCCTGCACCACCATTCAATATGATCATGGCTGATCATCCAGCTCAATAACTTGTACCTGCCTTCTCTCTATACCCCCTGATCCCGTTAGCCACAAGGACCACATCTAACTCCCTCTTAAATATAGCCAATGAACTGGCCTCAACTACCTTCTGTGGCAGAGAATTCCACAGACTCACCACTCTGTGTGAAGAAATGTTTTCTCATCTCGGTCCTAAAAGAATTTCTTTAGTCAGAGGTTGGTAAATCTATGGGATTCATTGCTACAGATGGCTGTGGAGGCCGTGAGTAGATATATTTAACAGCTTGACAGATTCTTGATTAGTAAAGGCGTCAGTTGTTATGGGGAGAAGGCAGGAGAATGGGGTTGAGAGGGGAAGATAGATCAGCCATGATTGAATGGCGGAGTAGACCTGATGGGCCAAATGACTAAATTCTGCTCCTATAACTTATGAACACTCTTGACTCTAGGTATCAATTCCTGACATTTTTTGCCCAATGCTATTTTGGAAAGTTGGGATTTGAGAAGCTTCACCTGAAGGAAGTAGTTGGACCAATCCAATGCTTCTTTTGCATCATTCTGAGATGCCATCTTGGAATGTCACTTTTCAATCAACCTGCGCTCATAACGTTGAGTCTGAGGCGAGATTATTACCAGTGAGTCACCCTGACAGCAGATCTGCTGCGTGATGTAACTCACACAGTTCGGCACAGCGTCTCTGAGCTCAAAACTTTTATTGCTGTCATTCTGAAGGGCCTGTGGTGTGAGATATTACAACATGTTTCCACAATCATCACGATGAAGAATTTATCTCTGAGTATTAGGGAATTTAATCATTGTAAATCCAATTAGAAAGTATGCGATAGATAGTGTATTCGGAAAGTATTCAGACCCATTCACTTTTTCAGCATTTTGTGACGTTACAGCCTTATTTTAAAATTGATTAAATTTATTTTTTTAATCATCAATCTACACACAATGCCCCAGAATGCAGACGTGAAAACAGGTGATTAGAAATTTTTGCAAAGTAATTAAAAAGAAATAACTGAAATATCACATTTATACAAGTATTCAGACCCTTTGCTATGACACTCAAAATTGAGGTTAGGTTCATCCTGTTTCCATTGATTATCGTTGAGATGTTTCTACAACTTGGAGTCCACCAGTGGTAAATTAAATTAATTGGACATGATTTGGAAAGGCACACACCTGTCTATACAAGGTCCCACAGTTGGCAGTGCATGTCAGAACAAAAACCAAGCCATGAAGACAAAGGAATTGTCCGTAGACCTCCGAGACAGGATTGTGTCGAGACACAGATCTGGGGAAGGGTATAAAACAATTTCTGCAGCATTGCAGGTCCCGAAGAGCACAGTAGCCTCCTTCATTCTTAAATGGAAGGACTTTGGGACCACCAGGACTCCTCTTAGAGCTGGCCGCCCGGCCAAACTGAGCAGTCGGGGGAGAAGGGCCTTGGTCGGGGGGGGGTGACCAAGAACCTGATGGTCACTGGCAGAGCTCCAGCGTTCCACTGTGAAGATGGGAGAATCTTCCAGAAGGACATCTATATCTGCAGCACTCAACCAATCAGGCCTTTATGGTAGAGTGGCCAGATGGAAGCCACTCCTCAGTAAAAGGCATAAATGACAGCCCGCTTCGAGTTTGCCAAAACGTACCTAAAGGACTCTCAGACCCTGAGAAACAAGATTCTCTGGTCTGATGAAACCAAGATTGAACTCTTTGGCCTGAATGCCAAGCGGCACCGCTCATCACCTGGCCAATACCATACCTACGGTGAAGCATGGTGGTGGCAGCATCATGCTGTGGGGATGTTTTTCAGTGGCAGGAACTGGGAGACTAGTCAGGATCGCGGGAAAGATGAATGGAGCAAAGTACAGAGATCCTTTATGAAAATCTGCTCCAGAGTGTTCTGGACCTCAGGCTGGGGCGGAGGTTCGCCTTCCAACAGGACAACGACCGTAAGCACACAGCCAAGACAACACAGGAGTGGCTTCGTGACAAGTCTGTGAATGTCCTTGAATGGCCCAGCCAGAGCCCGGACTTGAACCCGATCGAACATCTCTGGAGGGACCTGAAAATAGCTGTGCATTGACGCTCCCCATCTAACCTGACAGAGCTTGAGAGGATCTGCAAAGAAGAATGGGAGAAATTACTCAAATACAGGTGTGCCAAGCTTGTAGCGTCATACCCAAGAAGATTTGAGGCTGCAATTGCTGCCAAAGGTGCCTCAAATTACTGAGTAAAGGGTCTGAATACTTATGTAAATGTGATATTTCAGTTATTTATTTTTAATTACTTTGCAGAAATTTCTAAACACCTGTTTTTACTTTTTTATTATGGGGTATTGTATGTAGATTGATGATAAAATTTAAAAAAATTAATCCATTTTTAAATAAGGCTGTAACATACCAAAATGTGGAAAAAGTGAAGGGGTCTGAATACATTCTGAATGCACTGTATACCTCAGGAATAAAGTAGTAAGGGTCTTGGCAATTTTTTTAGGGTTATAAAGTCAGACAGCACAGAAACAGGCACTTGAGCTCTGTATAGGAAAATGACTGCAGATGCTGATACAAATCGAAGGTATCATAAAATACTGGAGTAACTCAGCAGGTCAGGCAGCATCTTGGAGAGAAGGAATGGGTGACGTTTCGGGTCGAGACCCTTCTTCAGACTGATGCCTGTATGTACAGCTCTGTATGTACAGTTTGTCACCCTGGCATAGGAAAGATGTTAAAAGTAGACAGAGAGCTGGAGTAACTCAATAGGTCAAGCAGCATCTCTGGAGAAAAAGGATAGGTGACATTTTGGGTCAGGACCCTTCGTCAGACTGAAAGGAAAGTGCAAGTATCTGTGTGGAGTTTGTACGTTCATCCTGTATCCACTTAGGTTTCCTTCCAATCCAAAAATTGGATTGAAACCAGTTCATTGAAGCTGTGAAGCCACCCTTGTTGTCTAGTTTGATTTAGTTCAGTTTAGAGATACAACACGGAACAGGCCCTTTGGGCCACCGAGTCCGTGCTGACCAATGATCATTGTTTACACTTGTTCCATGTCATCCAATTTTCAAATCTACTCCCTATACACTAGGGTCAATTTGCAGGGGGCAATTAACCTAAAAACCTGTACATCTTTGGGATGTGGCAGAAAACTGGAGCACCCGGATAAAACCCAAGTGGAAATAGGAGAACGTGCAAACTCAACACCCGAGGTCAGGATCAAACCTGGGTCTCTGGCACTGTGAGGCAGTGGATCTTCACCAGCAAAGCTACTGGAATCTTACAGTAATCAGGAAAATTTAGTTCCCACATATTCACAAAGTGAACATCCGATGACACAAGAATTTTAAATATTCCAATTGTAAGAAATGGAAGAGCATGAAATATTAGGAGGAATTTGAGGTTAATGGAACAATGCTGAAAGTTCTTATTGAATGTTATTCTTTAGCGTCTGTCAGCATGGTGTCATTAGGGACATGTGGAAATGAAAGAAAACAATCTTAAAACTGATGATTACTTACACTGCAGGCACAGAGCATAAAATTGGAGTCTGGTATTTATTCCGAAATAAATCCACGACTGACCTGATGACAATTCCCATTCTACCTGCATTTTTATCATGGGTTTGACATCCCAAGACGTTTTGCAACATTGCAAGCAGATAAACAAAACCGAGGAAGAATTTGGGGCTGGTAAATAAAAGGTCGAAATGACAAAGACTAGAGGGCATTTCTTTAAGGCGAGGGGGCCAAAATTTTAAGAAGATGGACACACTACCCTCTATATATAGAAAAAGTGCACGCAGAGAAAATGCATGCAGTCACAGGGAGAACATACAAACTCCGTACAGACAGCACCCGTACTCAGGATCGAACCCGGGTACCTGGAGCTGCAAGGCGGCAACTCTAACACTGCACCACTGTGCCACCCAAAAAACAAATTATAAAATATATATATTCACACAATTGTCTGTGCTCTAAGCACAAAGAAAACTTGTAATCTTCTGAGGGTTAATGCTGCAGCTGAGATATTTGGGCTATCACTGCGTTTACTGATCGTGCCACAGAGGAACAATAATTGCCTTGATTTGATTTGTTGTGAGGTATTTCTATTTGCCAGTGTATGTATGCTGATGGAGATGCAGGCCGTGCTATTTTAGTGTAGTCATTAGCCGGTTTAGCTGATGTGTTAGTGCGGTGCACGAAGGAGTTTGATGAGATCGAGTTAAGTAGAAAGTGAAAATAGCAAATAGGAAATGAACCCCCTGGTGTGATTGCACCTGGAAAAGTGCAGCTCCAAAAACACTCAAGAAGATTGATGTCACCAAGGACAATGCAGTCCATTTGAGCGACACCTTATCCATCAGCTCAGATGTACACTCCAATGCACTGCGACTGCAGTGCACACCACCCACAACACACACCACAAAGCTTCTATTTTATCCGATATTTTATCAAGAGGGGTGGCACATCGCCAGGTACCCGGGTTCGATCCTGACTTCGGGTGCTGTCTGTACGGAGTTTGTACGCTCTCCCTGTGACCGCGCGAGTTTTCTCCGGGTGCTCCGGTTTCATCCCCCACGCCAAAAGCGTGAATGTCTGTAGGTTAATTGGCTTTGGTGAAATTATAAAATCGGCCCCAGTATGTACGATAAAGCTAGTGTACGGGCTGATCGCAACTCAGGACACAGTGGGCAGAAGGGCCTGTTTCCCTGCTGTATCTCTAAAGACTAATGTCTTCTTCAATAGAATCTCCTGAAGTAAAGATTTGTGTAATTTAGTTGAGTTTATAATTACAGCATGGAAACAGGCCATTCAGCCCAACGAGTCCACACCCAACATCAAATCACCCATTCACATTAATTCTATGTTATCCCACTTTCTTATCCACTACCTCAACGCTAGGGATAATTTACAGAAGCCACTTAACCTACAAACAGCCCCTTCAGCCCAACGAGTCCACACCAACCATCCATCACCGGTTCACACTATTTCTATGTTATCCCACTTTCGCATTCACTCCGTGCACACTAGGGACGATTTACAGAAGGCCAATTAAACTAAAAACCCACATGGCTTTTGGGATGTTGTTCCTCCAACACCTGAGCACCCGGAGAAAGCCCAGTGGTCACAGAGAGAATGTGCAAACTCCATGCAGGCAGCACCTGACGTCAGGAACGACCTTGGTTCTCTGGCGCTGTGAATATATAATTGGTTTTGCAATGTGTTGGAATATTGTGTTGATATGCTGAGTAAATCAAGAAAATTTTGCTCTGATGTCATAGAATCATACAACATAAAAACAGGCCCTTCGGCCCGACTTGCACACGCCAACCAAAATGCCCCATCTAAACTAGTCCCACCTGCCCGTGCCATAACTCTCTAAACCTATCCCATCTATGCACTTTTCCAAATGTCTTTTAATGTTATGATAGTACCTGCCTCAACAACCTCCTCTGGCAGCTTGTTCCATGTACACACCACCCTTTGTGTAAAACAAGTTGCCTCTGGTTCTCGATTTCCCTTCTCTGGGCAGAAGACTGCATTTTTCCGATCCATTCCTTTCATGATCTCGTACATCTCTCTAAAATCACTCCTCATCCTCCCGTGACCAATCTCACACTTTTGCTCCTTGCCTGCTAAGAAAAGATGGTAACTTGGACGTTACAGAAACAGACTATTGGGGTCAACTGGTCTCTTCTGTTTTTACGGGAGGTTTTACATATTTACTTCAAACCGCACATTCATGATTGTAAAACATTTCATGATACATCTCAATCAAAAGATCTGCCCTGGAGCCATACAAGATGATTATACTCCTCCACTGAAATCCAGTTTCACCATAAGCAGACTAGGGACCAGAAATGTTCTCAGTACTTCCTGTAATGATGATACAATGCTCTGCATGAACAAACTGTAACTGCTAGACTTTTCTACCTTTATTCGGCAAGCACCAACAGTTTATTGAAAATGAAAGGAACTGCAGATGCTGGTTTACTAAAATGAACGCAAAATGTTGGAGTAACTCAGTGGGTCAGAGAGAACATGGAGAACATCGCTGGAGAACATGGATAGGTGACGTTTTGGGCCGGGACCCTTCTTCAGACTGTCTGCAGCTCTTTCCCACTACTACAATCAATCTGAAAGAAGGGTCTTCACTAGCAGTTTATTGTTTCCTTCAGGTCGAAACTGACAAGAGTTTTAAATGTCAAAGATCTGAGTAAAATCATCAATTTCAACATCTCACATATTTCCCTGGAAAAACATTTCTTCTGGCAAGTGGAACTGGAAAGACCCTGAGAGTTAGTCACCAGGAAGGATCGAGCATTCCAGACTCAATTGGTAGCAATTAAGTAGTATACGAAAATAACTGCAGATGCTGGTACAAATCAAAGGTATTTATTCACAAAGTGCTGGAGTAACTCAGCAGGCCGGGCAGCATCTCGGGAGAGAAGAAATGGGTGACGTTTCGGGTCGAGACCCTTCTTCAGACTGATGAATTCAGTCTTAATAGCAATGAATATTTGCATTAAAAAAGAACTTTGCAGCCTTTAGAATTGTGCCAGAGATCAGTTCAGTTTTAATAGGAAGCGGAAGGGTAACCTTTTCCACACAAAGGGTTGTGGGTGTATGGAACGAGCTGCCGAGGAGGTAGCTGAGGCAGGTACTATCGCAATGTTTAAGAAACATTTGCCTCTAGTTTGCAGCAGCTACACTGGCACAGACTTGAGCAACATTCAAACAGATAAATTATACATAAATCATTAATTACACGCAAATTCTACAGGACAGTGAAAGGAAAAAAGACTGTAAACAGTAATTAGAGAACAAGTCTGTGGTAGTGCAAGAGCTGGGCCATAGAGTTTCATTGCCGAGGTAGGATTGGGGTTGAGCTGGCTGGTTCATGAACCTGATGGTTATTGGTTTAGTAGCTGTTCCTGAACCTGGTGGTCTGGGATTTTAAGCCTCTGTACCTCCCGCCTGGCGGTAGCAGAGAGAAGGGAGCACGGCCCGGATGGTGGGGAACCTTGATGAGAGATGTCGCCTACTTGAGGCAGCGCCTCGTGTAAATGCTCTCTATGGTGGGGAAGGCAGTGGAAGAGATGGTCCAGGATTTGCCCACCACTCCTTCCCGCCTGCCTCAATCCCATTTATTTTTATTTTGGAGCATAATCAAGAACAATATCTACCACTTAGATTCAGGTTGATTCAAAAGTGAGTGTTATTACAGTTGAGAAACTTGCAAAGCAGACATGGATGATTTAATTGGTGAGCTAAAGTGAAAGTGACTGAGAATGTTGCAGCATTAGGGAGGCTGCAAAGATCGGTGTATAAAGAGAACACTGAATTCTTGTCAAACCTGCACAGTGTCTAAGTGAAGCAGTCGTTCCACTTTAGCAGTGCAATAGATTGGAAAACAAACTTGGACTCACTGTCTTGACAATGTGCCAAATTAATCCTGATGTACAAATTCACGGACAGCATTTCCAGGCAAATTTATCCAACAAGATTTATTACAGAGGAGTTCATTGGAAGGAGATTGGAATGGGAGACAAATTCATTGGGTGGGTCTGATCATAGATTAAGTAAGACAGCATGTTAAGAAATCTGCTTGCTTTTATTTATTTTGTTTCCAGCAGTAACAGTGGTAAGGGGCTGTTATTGAGGTAAGTTGCCGAGTCATGAATTCAAATCTCACCCACGCTTTTGCCTTTAGACTATAGAGATACAGCATGGAAACAGGCCCTTCGGCCCACCGAGTCCACGCCGACCAGCGATCACCCAATACACCAACACTATTCTGTACACTAGGGGCAATTTAACAATTTTAGCAAAGACAATTAACCTACAAACCCACATGTCTTTGAAGTGCAGGAGGAAACCGGAGCACCCGGAGAAAGCCCACATGGTGACAGGGAGAACGTACAAACTCCGTACAGACAGCACCCATAGTCAGGATTGAACTCGGGTCTCTGGTGCTGTAAAGCAGCAGCTCTTACCGCTGTGCTACTGTGCCCCCCCCAAACAAGACAATATATTTTCGTAATCCCATCAGTCACACCTTTTGTGTCCAACATATATAACAGTGATAATGAGAAGGTGGTGTTATTGAAATGAAGTGCTGAGAAGTGAATTCAAATCCCGCCAAGGCTTGTCTCATTTTTTTTTTCTTAACTCATGGAATATCTCCTACTTTGCAAAATAATGATAATAAAGTGAACCAAAAATAAAACCAAAGTATATAATTCTTTTTAGCTTATATCTTTGCAATGTTATTTCATGACCACAGGAAATCCATGTCACTCAACAACCAGCAAAATAGTTGAGACACGAGAACTGCAGACGCTGGAATCTTGGGCAAAACACAAAGTACTGGAGGGTCTCAGTGGGTCGGGCAGCATCTGTGGCGGGAATTGACAGGCAACGTTTCTAGATTTTAGATTTTTTTAGATTTAGAGTTACAGCGCAGAAACAGGCTCTTAGGGCCACCGGGTCCGTGCCGCCCAGCGATCCCCGCACATTAACATTATCCTACACCCACTAGGGACAATTTTTACATTTGCCCAGCCACTTAACCTACAAACCTGTATGTCTTTGGAGTGTGGGAGGAAACCGAAGATCTTGGAGAAAACCCACGCAGGTCACGGGGAGAACGTACAAAATCCATACAGACGGCGCCCGTAGTCAGGATCGAACCCGAGTCTCCAGCGCTGCATTCGCTGTAAGGCAGCAACTCTACCGCTGCGCCACCGTGCCGCTCTTCTTCAGACTGATTCTTGTGTGGTGGGGGGTGGGGTGGGGGAGATGGGGAAGGAGAAAGCTGGAAAAAGAGAAGTGGGGGTGGGACAATGTCTGAAGAAGGGTCTGAATCTGAAGAAGGGTTCCAATCCAAAACGTCACCAATTCCTTTCCTCCAGAGATGTTGCCTGTCCCGCTGAGTTACGCTAACATTTTGTGTTTTTCTTCAGTATAAACTAGCATCCGCAGTCCCTTCCTACACATAGGTGGATATGGGTGAGGAGAGTTCAATTGGCAGATGGATGGAAAAAGGCTCAAGGTGAAAAGGAGATAAAAGGAGAGAAAAGGAGGAGTGAAACACATAGACAGAGAGAGGGACAATGGAGAAACAAAGGAGACAATTTGAAGTGTCGCCTCTATCGTACTTCAGGGAAATGAGAATGCAATGCATTCATCCAGGAACCTGAATGAATAATTAACCTCGTTCTATGATATTGGTCTTCTACACTGTGGAGAACTCATAATTCTTCTGGAGTCTATTTGATCTTGCAAATCTACCCAAGATTATTAGAAGGAACTCCAAATAAAGGACACAGACTTCAAAAGTAACAACTCAAATTGTTGTCTCACTCAATGAGAGGAACACTTGCATTCATGCAGCAGTGTTTCAAACAATTAAGTTCTTTTGAAATTAAGTTCTTGTGTTAAGTAATAACCTATGTACAGCAAGCTCCAACAAGACATAATAGGTTAGTGGGCACATGACTTCTTCGCTTTGAAGAAGTTGAGAAAATATATTGGAGACACAAGGAACTGCAGATGCTACAATCTTAGGGGGGTAAAAAACAAAGTACTGGAGGAACTCAGCAGGGTCAACCAGCATCTGTGGAGGAAGATGAACAGAAGACATCTCAGGTCCATAGAAAAGAGCATGCAGAAAAACAGGAAAGAGCCTGGCAAGTGATGTGATTAGGTGATGTTTTGGTCAGGACCCTTCTATCTTCTATGGTTAAAAGGGAAAGTACCTGGGGAGGGGGCAGTTTGGGTGGGAAGGGCCGAGTAAACTAAGCAGTTGTGGAGGGAGTGGAGTCTGTGGAAAGCAGAAAGAGGTACTGATGGGAAGGTGTGATTGGTGTTGGAATTGAAACAATATCTAGTCTTGAACACTGGTATGAATTAATCTGCTTCGTCTTTAAGGTGTGGGCGGAAAGATTTAAAAAGAATCTGAGGGGCAACTTTTTACTGAAATGGTAGTGGGTGTATGGACAAGCTGCCAGAGGAGGTAGTTGAGGCAGGTACCATTGCAATGTTTAAGAAACATTTAGACAGGTAGATGGGTAGGATACATTTGAGGGATATGGGCCAAATGCAGGCAGGTGGGAACAATGTAGATGGGGCATGTTGGGCGGTTTGGGCATGTTGGGCTGAAGGGCCTGTTTTTGTGCTTTATGAATCTATTGTTCTAGTTTGAATGAATTCCACAGTATCCTTATCTGTACCTGATAAGGGAGATAGAGCCTTGGTTCCATAATTCATCTCAAACAAAGATCTCTCTGCTAATGCCACGCTTCACAAAGGCAAGTCATTCTCAATACCAAAGTGCTGCCAAAGAAGAACTCCTTCAGTGCTGCAAAAGAGAAGTCTGTTGTATTCAAGTCTCTGACAAACCATTTAAACATACATACACATACATATAGGAACACATATATACATGCAAAAAAAGTTCAGTTTGTGTATATATACACTCACAAATACATATACACATATATATATATTCACAAAATGCTGGAGTAACTCAGCAGGTCAGGCAGCATCTCGGGAGATAAGGAACCCATTCCTTCTCTCCCGAGATGCTGCCTGACCTGCTGAGTTACTCCAGTATTTTGTGAATAAATCGATTTGTACCAGCATCTGCAGTTATTTTCTTATACACATATATATATATATTTGTTCGTATGTGTATATATACACACACACTGAGCTTTTTTCCTCTCTTGTATATTATATTGTTTACAGTGTACTATGTTTACATATTTCTGTTGTGCTGCTGCAAGTAAGAATTTTATTGTTCTATCTGGGACATATGACAATAAAACACTCTTGACTCCAAGGACTGCCAAGCAAATTTCCTACTTTTCTATGTCTGCTTAATCTGCCTTTGAAACAATTTATTATTCACAAGATCATCAATGTAATTGGTGCAGATTTTATTTTCGTTCAATTGATCTCCATCAATAAGCTGTCTATTTTTTATTTTTTATATCAAAAAATACTTTATTCAAATAATAAATATCATTCACAAAACATATTTTTAAACAAGCCCATCCGACATTTCCGGAGGTTACATTTGATACAGACATTCACTTAGACATTTACTTACATTAGACATTTACCCAGTATCCCTTGTTTGGAGGGGCGTCTCTCTCCACCACACCCTGCCCCCCATGTCCAGCAGTGGAAGGACCCTAGACTGTGGTCCTCCCCCACAGGGCCTTAGCGTTGGCTGCACCGAGCTTCAGTGCATCCCTCAGCACGTACTCCTGCAGTCTGCAGTGGGCCAGTCGGCAACATTCCTTGACGGACAGCTCACACTGCGCACGTTTAAGGATGCCAGTTTCAGCTCCATTGTCCTTTAGAGTTCCAGGCTGTCCTCCTCCCGCATGCCCATCATCTGGCTGAGTTCCTGCACATTTTTGTTGCACAGGTAGTGGTACAGGTTGGTGGCTTCCTCGGCACAGGGTGAATTTTCTGGCGTGGCCCCTGCGTTGCTCCCAGTTTCCTGGAGCTGGGGCCCATTGGCCACTGCACTGCTCCCGGTCTCCCGGAGCTGGGGCCCATTGGCCACTGCACTGCTCCCAGTTTCCTGGAGCTGGGGCCCATTGGCCGTTGTGCCGCTCCCGGTCTCCCGGAGCTGTGGCCCATTGGCCGTTGTGCCGCTCACGGTCTCCCGGAGCAGGGGCCCATTGGCTGCTGCACTGCTCCCATTCTCCTGGGGCTGGGGCCCATTGGCACTGCTCCCAGTCTCCTGGGGCTGGGGGGCAACAGACACGTTCTTCCTCTTACCTTCCTCCTCCCCCGTTTTCTTCCTCTGCCTCTGCTTCCGTTGTCGGCTCCTCCCGGTCGTCTCATCCTCCGACGCGGAGAGGTTGCTGGCCTCGTCCTGGGAGAGGACTCTTTTTTGGGACTTGCTTGCCCCCTCCGGCTTTTTCTCTGTACGCACAGCCTTCAATGTTTTCCTCGACTGTACCACCTTCTATTCCTCCTCTTCCTGTTCCCCCTCTTCCATCGACTCACCCTCGTGGGCAGGGGCCTGGGGGGCTCTGTCCTGCGGTTGGGGGCTCGGAGTGGTCATCGCCCCTGCTCTCCTTTCCTTTTTGGGCTTTTGCCGTGGTAGGAGACGTCTCGTCCACACTGGGGGTGCTGGCAGCGGCCCCTCTTATCGCCTGTGCATACGTGCCTGCTCTTTTTGGGCAGGCCCTGTAAAGGTGGCCTCCCTCCCCACACAGGTTGCAGCTCTTACTCTCTTTGCAGTCCCTTGTCTCGTGGCCTTCTAGTTTGCAGTTTCTGCAGACGACTGTCCTGCATTCTGCCGCCACGTGCCCAGGTTTGTTGCATTTCCTGCACACCCTGGGCTGCCCCGCGTACGTCGTGTAGCCCCAGTTCCCTCTGATGGCGAACACCGAGGGAGGGTGGATGATGAATCCCTTCCCGTCCACCCTCAGCTTCACCTTTACTTGCCTCTTGCTCGTCCAGATCCCGAACAAGTCCTTTATGTCCACGCAGTTCCCGGCCCCTTCGACGTAGCGCGCAAGGAAGGTGAGGACATCCACGACGGGCACATGTGGGTTAAACATGTGCACCGTGATCATTCGTTCCCTCTGGGTGGGGAGGGTGAAGAGCGGCTGCACCTTCAGGAGCGACAGCGGGGCTTCATCCCCCTTCTCCCGGAAGTCCTGCAGCAACTTCTGCCATCCCGCCGGGTTCTGGAAGGTAACGTCGAAATATCCGTTACCTGGGAAGTCCTGGAGGCAGAAGATGTCCACGGCCTTGAATCCACAGGTCTCCAGCAGCACCTTCTTGGTGAAGAGGTCCCTTGAGAAAGGGTTCCCCTCCCCGAGGTCCTTCACCGATACACGCAGGGTATTCCGGATACCCTGCCCTCCAGCTCCACTTGCTGCTGCCATCCCACCTGGATAAGGGTGTTAGGTTGGTTACCCAACCAGCATGGATCCACCCCTAAACCAGCCTCGTGCTTCTGACCTCCGCTCCTCGTCGATGATCCAATGCAGATACTGCTCTTATACTGTTCTTATAAGAACATTTGGTTGTGCAAGAACAGATACTACACTTGATCTTAGCCAAAAGTCTGAGAAGCGATCTATTTTTTATGTAATTGGCATTTAGCGCAAGATAAAATCCAGAAAAGACTGGATCCAGACTATCTCCCTTAACAATAGTCCCAGGGTCTCCAATGAGGTAGGTGTTAGGGCAGGACCACTCTCCAGGTGGTGATAGGATGGTTCTATTGCCTGATAACAACTGGAAAGAAACTGTGCCTGAATCTGGAGGTATGTGTTTTGAAAATCCTTTACCTCTTGCCTGATGGGAGAGGGGAGAAGACCGAGTGACCAGGATGAGACTGGTCCTTGATTAGGCTGGTGGCCTTGCCGAGGCAGCATGAGGTGCAGATGGAGTCAATGGAAGGAAGGTTTGTTTGTGCGATGATCTGGGCTGCATCTACAATTCTCTGCAATTTCTTGCAGTCTTGGCTGGAGCTGTTCCCAACCCAAGCTGTGATGCATCCTGATAAAATGCTTTCTGCGGCACATTTAACTATTCCAGCCAAGAACAGTTTGATTGATTAATGAATACCATTTTGTAACCAAGTTGCATCAATGTGGATAAAATAGATCAACAATTAATAATGTGTTGTTATTTGCCTCATTGGCAATGAAATTCTCTCATTACATGAGGCAGTGTGCAAATACTTTGCATTTAATTAATAATTTAATTTAATTATTTCCAAGTTTATTCCCGTAATGAGCATCTATTCCTGATCCCATCTCTTACACGTCACGATTTGTGTTGGCATCTCTAGGGATTGAGGTAGAACTCATGATTTATTCTTGGGTTATTGTTAATACTTTCCCTGGTGGCGTCGATGACAGCGTGTGGGAGGCAGGTAAGACTTTCTTGCCAAGCAAGTTGCCCCCTTCTGCAGGGGACATTTTTTGTTCTTCTGCAGATTCAGTAATGATCCCAATCTTGAGTACAAGAGTCAGGAAGTCATGATACATGATAAGTCTTTGAAGAGAGACAAAATGGTGGAGTAACTCAGTGGGTCAGGCGTCTTCTTTGGAAAAAAGGATAGGTGAGGTTTTGGATCAAAACCTTTCTTCAGACTGAGAGTCGGGGGAGAGGGAAACTAGAGGTATGAAAAGGTTACGAACAAATCAGAGCCGGCACCAACGACCAGAGAAAGGTGGAGCCCACATTGATCCATTGTTGGCTGTGGAAGAGGTGATAATGGAGGGATAGATGGAAGCGAAGAGTGGAACTGGTAGGATGCAAGGGTTACTTGCAAGTAGAAAAATCAACACTGCTGCATTGTCGGCTGCCAAAGCAAACTATGACATGCTATGACTTGTTAGGCTGCATTCGAGTATTGTGTGCAATTCTGGTCACCACATTACAGGAAGGAAGTGGAGGCTTTGGAGAGGGTGCAGAAGACAGCAGGTTGGAATGGAACCGAGCAAGAACAATTTAATCCAAAAAAGGTGCTGGAGGAACTCAGTGGGTCAGGCAATATTTGTAGAGTGAATGGACCAATTATGTTCTGCGTCAGGAACGAGTCTGACGAAGGTTCAGAACCCGAAACTTTGTCTGCCCATTACCTCCACAGATGCTGTCTGACCCAAATGAGGTCCTCCAGTATTTTGCTTTTGGTTAAGATTCCTGCATCTGCAACCTCTTGTGCCTCCAGACCAATGTAAACTTTGATGCCATTGAATTTCCCAGAAAAAGTATAAAACATGTTAACATACAAGGCCACAGAGTACAGTGCAGTTTATGAGTCCTAGGCTACTTGCGTGAAACTATATCTGAAGTTCTAGAAAATAGTGCAACAGTGTGGTGACACTTTGCGTGCTCTCCCCAGAGATGGATCATCTACCATCGAATACAATCGCTCTACTGTTCTAAATCTTTGCTACCTCGAGTATAGATTCTGTACTCTGTATCTTCCCCTTTGCCCTATTGTCATTGAGTTTGACTTGAATGGATGTATGTATATCATCTGATGTCTTTGGACAGCATGCAAAACAAAGCTTTTCACCGTAACTCGATACACGCGACAATAATAAACATAAATCTAAAGAATAGAGCCAAATGTCATAGTGTAATTGCACACAATCATTCTGAACAGTCCTGATCCTTATTGTCACCTGTCCATTTTGTCCAGAGATGCTGCCTGACCCGCTCAGTTACTCCAGTATTTTGTATCTAACATTTAAAAAAACATTTGGACAGGTACATGGATAGGATAGGTTTAGAGAGAAATGGGCCGAACACAGGTCCATGGGACCAATGTGGATGGTGTATCTTGGTCAGCATGGGAAAGTTGGGCTGAATGGCCTGCTACAGTGCTGTATGACTATGACTATTTTGCAATGGCCCAAATCAGCAAGTTCCTTACAAAATGTTATCAATTCAGATGAAATTTTGAAAAGTCAGACTCTCATTAACATGTGAACAGAATAAATTCAGGCAGCAATTTGTGATGGCGTCATACACGAGAGATTAACACAATATAACTCATTCCCACAACCACCTATTGTGATAAATTGGAATCAGATACTGATTGAAAAAAATATATTTAATACATGCATAATAATTGTTTAGCTTGGCCTAGGTCTGGGATAACTTTTTTCTCCTCAAATGAATGGATAGGAAAGGTTTAAAGGGATATCAACCAAAGGTGGGCAGGTGGGACTAGCGTAGATGGGGCAGCTTGGTCAGCATGTGTAAATTGGGCCGAAGGGCCTGTTCCAGTGCAGTATGATTCTATCACTCTGATTCTAAATGCCACCTCTGTTTCTTGGTTTGATACAGCACTGCACGAAAATCAATAATTGGGCGGCAGAGTGGTGCAGCGGTAGAGCTGCTGCCTTACAGCACCAGAGACCCAAGTTCAATCCTCACTACGGATGCTGTTTGCATATTCTCCCCATGACTGTGTGGGTTTTCTCCAGGAGCTTTGGTTTCCTCCCACATTCCAAAGACGTACAGGTTTGTCAGTTAATTGGCTTGAGTAAGAATTGTAAACTGTCTAGTGTGTAGATAATGCTAATGTACAGGGATCACTGGTCTGCGTAGACTTGGTGGACTGAAGGGCCCGTTTCCATGCTGTATCTCCAAAGTTTATAATTGAGCTACCCACAGTGCACAGATAGGAAATAATATTTAGTGTAAAATAAAGTTCAATAAAGTCAGATTAAAGATAGTCCAAGGGTTTCCAATAAGGTAGATAGCAGCTCAGGACCTGCTGAGCGCTTAACTCTAAACTAAAACACTCGTCTCATTTTAAATGTACCTGGATATGGATGTGAACCATGAGGACTGTGGATTGTGTCCTGGAAGGTGAGATTACTCTTTATTTACTAGCATGGACACGAGGAGCTGAATGGTCTCTTTCGGTCTGGTACATTTAAATGTTTCAAAGCACCAAGTTAAGACCAGACATACAGCAGAAACAGATACTTCGGCCCACTGAGTCTGCACCAACCAGCAATTACTCTGTACTATCCTACATATTAGGAACAATTTACAATTCGTACCAAAGCCAATTAACCCAAAAACCTGAATGTCTTTGGAGTGTGGGAAGAAGCCGGAGAAAACCAATGTGGTCACAGGAAGAATGTACAAACTCCATACAAACAGCACCCAAGGTGAGAATCGAATCTGGGTCTCTGGCACTGTGAGGCAGCAACTCTACCGCTGTGTCACTGTTTCACGCTAATGACAGAGCAATTGCAATCCCGCAGCTCCGCTCTTGCTCCCCCTCCCCCCACTCGCAACAAGGACAGAATCCCCCTCGTTCTCACCTTCCACCCCACCAGCCAGCGGATCCAACATATCATCCACCAACATTTCCGTCACCTACAACGGGACCCCACCACTGGCCATATCTTCCCATCCCCTCCCCTCTCTGCGTTCCGCAGAGACCGTTCCCTCCGTAACTCCCTGGTCCACTTGTCCCTTCCTACCCAAACCACCCCAACCCCGGGCACTTTCCCCTGCAACCGCACGAGATGCAACACCTGTCCCTTTACCTCCCCCCTCAACTCCATCCAAGGACCCAAACAGTCTTTCCAGGTGAGACAAAGGTTCACCTGCACCTCCTCCAACCTCATCTATTGCATCCGCTGCTCTAGATGTCAACTTATTTACATCGGCGAAACCAAGCGCAGGCTCGGCAATCGCTTCGCTGAACACCTGCGCTCGGTCCGCATTAACAAAACTGATCTCCCGGTGGCCGAGCACTTTAACTCCCCCTCCCATTCCCAGTCTGACCTTTCTGTCATGGGCCTCCTCCAGTACCATAGTGAGGCCCGCCGGAAGTTGGAGGAGCAGCACCTCATATTTCGCCTGGGCAGTTTGCAGCCCGGTGGTATGAACGTCGACTTCTCCAACTTTAGATAGCTCCTCTGTCCCTCCCTTCCCCTCCTCCTTCCCAGATCTCCCTCTATCTTCCTGTCTCCACCTACATCCTTCCTTTGTCCCGCCCCCCTGACATCAGTCTGAGGAAGGGTCTCGACCCGAAACGTCACCCATTCCTTCTCTCCCGAGATGCTGCCTGACCTGCTGAGTTACTCCAGCATTTTGTGAATAAATCGATTTGTACCAGCATCTGCAGTTATTTTCTTATATATATGCTCAGTTGTTATAATGTTCACCTTAATCAGCCAACTCCCCCGCATCACTACAACAGGAGCAACAGATGAGGGGAAGATTCAAAGGAGACCTACAGGGCAGGTTTTTCCACACAGAGGCTGCTGTTGTGTTACATATGGAAAGAACTTCCAGAGGTGTTGGTGGAGGCAGGTACAATGACATTCAAACAATATTTAGACAGGTACATGGCTATAAGGTTTTGAGAGAGATATGGGGCAAATTTCATTTTAAAGACATCTATCAGGATATCTCTTCAGGCCTTTCTCCAGAGAGTAGCTGAGAATGTTTTATCTTTTCAGAGAGAACTCAATTTGATATCAATCTATTTTGCAACCTCTCCAGTGTTTCTATATCGTTTTCATAACATAGAGGCCAGAACAGTTAATATTGTCCCAAGTGTTGCTTGTAATGTTGAGAGAAAATATGGTTGCAGTATATTTTATACATAGCAATGATTGCAAGCACTTAACACACATCACGCATTGAATTACGTTTGTCAGTCAATGTTTGGTGTTATGCAAGGAAGCAGACAACTAATCTAAAACAACCAGACAACTAACCATTTAATCTTTATTCACATGCAGAGGGAAAGTTAGTTCAGGTAAATACAAGAATTCTTGACTTTGAGGAATTTTCTATACATTTTAATGTCATGCACAAAAGTTGGCAGGAATTTATTTCATTTTCCCCCATGTACTGAGGTACAGTGAAAAGCTTTTATATTGCAGTCAGGGGAACAACAAAACAGGATTACAATCAAGCCGATTTATTCACAAAATGCTGGAGTAACTCAGCAGGTCAGGCAGCATCTCGGGAGAGAAGGAATGGGTGACGTTTCGGGTCGAGACCCTTCTTCAGACTGAAGAACGGTCTCGACCCGAAACTTCACCAATTCCTTCTCTCCCGAGATGCTGCCTGACCTGCTGAGTTACTCCAGCATTTTGTGAATAAATCGATTTGTACCAGCATCTGCAGTTATTTTCTTATATTACAATCAAGCCGTCCAGTGTACAGATACATAAAGGGAATAATGTCCAGTAAAGTCCAATTGAAGATTTGATATGAATTATGAGAGAGGAACTTCTTGAAAGGCCATTGAAAGCAACTTTCAAAAGAGAATTGGATAATTAAATCAATGGGAAATTGGCAGGGTTTCTGGGGCAGTAATGGAGGCTGGGACTAATTACACATGTCTGCCAAAGTAGTAAAACTTATTGAACAGATCACAGTGTTGTTAAGTTCAATGAAGTTCATGAAACCTCCAAGAGAGTATACGTCAATAATCGTGAAAGAAACTTGGACAAGTACCTGGGTAGGAAGAGTTTAGAGGGATATGGGCCAAACACAAGCCTATGGGAATAGTGCAGATGCTGCATCTTGGTCAGCATGGATGAAATGGCCAACAGGCCTGTTTCCACACTGTGTGACTCTAAAGTGGGTATACATTACATAAATAGCATTGATTAGTCATGTTACTGGACATGTTGCCCAAATAGATTGGATGGAAAGTCAAAGTTTTTTTTTCCCCAGGGAGAGCGAGACTAGAACTCAGGGATGCTGGGATAGAGTGAGGGGAAAAATTTAAAGGCAAACTGAGGGTAAAGATTTTTACACAAAGGGTGGTGGTTACTTGGAATAAGTGACTAAAGAAAGGTAATAGAGCAGATACTGCTACAACACTTAAAAGACATTTGGATTGATACTTGATAGGAAAGGCATGTTGGGTCTCAACCCAAAACATCACCCATTCCCTCTCTCCTAGAAGCTGCCTGACCTGCTGAGTTACTCGAGCATTTTGTGATACCTTTGATAGGAAAGGCATAGTGAGTTAAAGACCTAATGGAGGCAAATAGTTGGGACAAAGGGCCTGTTTCCCTGCTATATGACTCAATGACCATCCTCAAGAACTGTGCAGCCAAGACTCATCCTAGCAGTTGGGGGGGGGGGGGGGGGGGGGGTTGGGGGGGGGGGGGGGGGGGGAATCTAACTTCAAGAAATGTTGTAAATTTTGGAAAGTACAAACTCTGAAATGATGGCATGTTTAAATAACACTTACCTGGTTAAGGGAAGGGAATCAGTCCTTGTTTAGTTTGGCCTATTGTTGACTCCAGGTTCACAGAGGTGGTTGACTCCTAACTTAATGAAGGATTGCAGTTCATTCACTCGTCAGGTGGAGCCCCAAAACTACCCCTGTAGGGACCCCATGAGCCACAGTCTTCAATCTGAAAATGACCTGGTTATTCCCCTTGTTTTCCAACCATTAACTTAATCGCAATCCAATTCTAATCCCAATGCCGCATTCTCCAGTTCTGTTCAATTATTATTGTTTTTTGTGCAGCACTTTAGGATACACAAAATAGGAACAAAACTGCCTGGGTTTTTATGAGCTGGCTGATGAGATTCAATTGGCCAACCCTATATCCGGTAATTGGACCCAGCTTTTACCAATAATGCTGAGGATTGGCCTCTCCTGGTCTCTCTGCCAGTGAAAGGGATCAATGGTGTTTTTATTGTCGCATGTGCCAAATGCCAGAACACAGTGAAATTACTTTCTTACAGACAGTGGCTTATTACCATACCTAAGCACATCCCCAATTAGCAAGTGCACATAAATAGTCTACTGAGCCCGTATGCAAGAGGCACCATGTTTTGCAACCATTTTCAAAGTCCTGTCCGCGCTCAATTCTTATGAGCGGTGCTTGTTCCAGGTGAGCCCCAGGCTGCTGTGGGCCTTCAGTCATCGCCTTCCTTGGACACGACGCCCCTCTCCTCGCCCGCCCACCTTTGTGCCTCAGGAGCGGCCTCGAGTACGCTGCAGGCCAGACTCGAGTTCCCTCTCCTCTCCTACCGGCCTCCTTCCTCTCCAGATGGGTCCGTCGTCGTCACCGGTTCCATCCTCCCGGTCTCTGGTCTTCGGGGCTCAGCGGCTTCCACCTTTAGGCCGTGTTCCACAGGGTCTTGCGTTCGGCCACGGGGGACCGGCTCCCATATAAGCCGCGAGAGACGTACCTCAGGGAAAGGGGACTGTCACACCCTCTAAACCTTTCCTATCCATGTACCTGGAATACTCCTGTGTCAATGCTTTTTATTATAAGCTCATGTTCATGTTACAGGAGCACAATTAGGCCATTTGGCCCATCAAGTCTACTCTGCCATTCAATCATGGCTGATCTATCATTCCCTCTCAACCTCATTCTCCTGCCTTTGCCACAGAACCCCTGACACCCGTACAAGAATCTATCGATCCCCACATTAAAAATATCCATTGAAAGCCTCCACAGCCATCTGTGGCAATGAATTCCACAGGTTCCACACCCTCTGACTAAAGACATTCCTCCTCAACTCCTTTCTAAAGGTGTGTCCTTTTATTCTGAGGCTATGGCCTCTGGTCCTGGACTCTCCCACTAATTGAAACACCCTCTCCACATCCACTCTATGCAAGCCTTTCACTATTCGCTAAGTTTCAACAAGGTCCCCCCTCATCCTTCTAAACTCCAGCGAGAATAGGCCCAGTGCCGTCAAACACCAACTTTGACTGTCAACTATGAAGTTAAAAGCTCAGTTTGTGACAGGACAAACACTACAACTCCATAAACATTCTGCAATTGATTTTTACTTTACTTCTCATCTTTTATTTGCTACAACACGCAGGTAAATTGACTCATTTCTAAGTATCTGGTTTCTCTCCCATTACTGAAACAATGCTCCCTGCATCAATCCCAGAGAACAAATGTATTTTTCAGCAAATTAGTCATGTCTCTCTCAGGACCAGACTGTGAGGATCTTGCAGCAATATATTCTAGAGATGATGCATCACAGTAAAGCAGGAGTGTTTTCTAGAGATTCCCCAAAACAGTCAGGTTTTTTTTTGAGGGATAAAGGTTGAGCATTGTGCCTCTTGGGCCTCTGATGATGAAAGATTCTGTACAAAAGGAATATTATTATTCAGGTGAAGTCTTTCCTGTTCGAGGGAAAGCAACCTTGCAGCTAGGACAAAAGAAGCAATTTGCAAAAATCGTTAATGCCAGGAGTGGCAAGGACTTAGTCAATCACCTGGTTTAGACTTTAGTCTTCAGACTTTAGAGATACTGCGTAGAAACAGGCCCTTTGGCCCACCCAGTCTGCACTGACCAGTGATCTCCCTGGTACTCCGGCAGTATCCTACACACGAGGAACAATTTACAATTTTTAACCTGCCATTAACAATTCACCACATGGTTTATTTAACATCTGTTCTTCATCGATACAAAGGCCTTATTCCAAAGTGCTGACTTCAATTTCTTCATCTTAATCCTCTTTAATTCATTCTGTTCTCGGCTATTGAATCTTTGAAGTTCAATATCTCCCACAGCTTCCACTTTCTTGCTCCAACGCAGCAGTTTCCTAAACTCCAATGTACGTTACATACTCAGTATTTCTTAAGATAATCTTGTCTTTTCCAGAAGTATAACAACTTTGAATTTGTTGGAAAGTCATGAAAGTAAAATGAACCCTCATGAAGGGACACACGTGGAATGTTATTTTATCCACATTTCAACAGATATTGATAGTTTTCTGCATCTGACATTACGAAAAGGATTACAATTCTGAACTCGGGTGTACGTTCAGCTTTGTACGAAGCAATTTCAAGCCAACCATCATTTTCTCATTCAGAATCAGACTGACCAGCAGTTCAGCTGGTAGGACTGCTGTCTCACAGTGCCAGAGTCCCAGAGTTCATCCTGACCCCGGATGACGTCGGTGTGGAGTCTGCACATCCTCCCTGTGACCGCAAACCTTTCTCCGATTTTCAGGCAACAGGTGGTCCCGCACCATTTCTAATCTGGACAGAATTACGAGATCGCAATGAAATCTCCTCCTGGAGGTCGCCCTGAAAGCGTGACATCTAGGCCGGGTGAGGGGGACTACCTCAACATCACCAGTGGTCACACTTGCCCCCACCGGCTGGGGATCTGGCCGGAGCCGGCAAATCCATTCCCATAGCCGAGGAACAACTTTGTATCTCGGCACACTGGCGGCCGAGCTCCAGTACATTTGGACTCCTCTCATAGGACCTGAGCTCTGTTGGTCTGGCACGGCACGGTGGCACGGCGGTAGAGTTGCTGCCTTACAACGAATGCAGCGCCGGAGACTCAGGTTTGATCCTGACTACGGGCGCCGTCTGTACGGAGTTTGTACGTTCTCCCTGCGTGGGTTTTCCCCGAGATCTTCGGTTTCCTCCCACATTCCAAAGACGTACAGGTATGTAGGTTAATTGACTGGGTAAATGTAAAAATTGTCCCTAGTGTGTGTAGGATAGTGTTAATGTGCGGGGATCGCTGGGCGGCGCGGACTCGGTGGGCCAAAGGGCCTGTTTCCGCGCTGTATCTCTAAATCTAAAAAAATCTTTTAAAAAACGGATAATCAATAAAGGCTCTGGAACCAAAGTTGCCGGAAACTTGGTGGTGGACCTGTACTCACTGTCTTACAAATGAAACATTCCAACACCAGCCAAATTTATGAGGTTTACGTTGATTATATTTTAAAATAATTTTTCCCCCGTTATGTTCCCTTCAAAGTGCGTTTATCCACCAGAAACTATGTGTAAACCTTGCTAGATAATCATCCATCTCTTCCTTTGAGATAGAATTAACTTGCTTTCCTTAAATTTATGTATTTGAGATTATAAATTAGAAAACGAATTCTGATAATTGCCTTAAATTCCTGCAGAATTGTAACAATTCTAATGAAATAAAATATCTTATTTTTAGGAACTATGTAAAATGTGTATGCAATAAAAAATATCAAGCTTTCATGAAACTAAATTCTTTGGGAGTTAATTAGAATTATGTTTCAAATTTTGTCGCCATATTTCTGAATATCAATGCGCATTCAGTTATTGAAAGTAAATTCTATTCGCAGGGCACCAAAGGATTTTGTTTTCATTTTATTCAGTTGAATGTCTGCCTGCAAAGAAACTATCATCCTTTTTATGAGTTCCTAAAACAAACCACTGAAAAGATTTAACCTTGTCAAATTTTTGTGGACCGTATATACTGTTCACATAACTGTGGCCTTCTTGATTCAAGCTTTTGTCGGCACTGGGCCTATCCTCGCTGGAGTTTAGAAGAATGAGGGGGGACCTCATTGAAACATACAGAACAGTGAAAGGCTTGGATAGAGTGGATGTGGAGAGGATGTTTCCACTAATGGGAGAGTCTTGGATTAGATGTCATAGCCTCAGAATTAAAGGACGTTCTTTTAGGAAGGAGGTGAGGATGAATTACTTTAGTCAGAGGGTGGTGACTCTGTGGAATTCTTTGCAGGCAAAGTCAGTGGATATATATAAGGCAGAGATAGATTCTTGATTAGCACAGCTGTCGGAGGTTATGGGGAGAAGGCAGGAGAATGTGGTTTGGAGGGAGAGATAGATCAGGCATGATGAATGGCTGAGTAGACTTGATAGGCCAAATGGCCTAATTCTGTTCCTATCATTTATGATCTTATGAAGATATATTGACAGAAGCTTCATACCATGGATGATGGAAATCTGAAACAGAAATAGACATTGCTAGGAACGATCGACCGATCAGGCAGTTCATAGAATGCCAGGTTACTGAGGCAGGCCCTTCCACCATTGTGGGCTGCAAGCTGAAATTAGAGAGTGGTCTTTCATCCCCTGATACACCATACCCGATGATCTATAAGGGGAACTATCAGGAGAGGATGGACAAACTTGGATTGTGAGCACATGGGTTTTCTCTGGGTGCTCTGGCTTTCTCCCACATTCCGAAGGTGTGCAGGTTTGAAGGTTAGTTGGCTTCAGTAAATTGTAATTTCTAGAAAAGAGGTGAGGAGGAATTTCTATAGCTAGAGGGTGGTGAATCTCTGGAATTCGTTGCCACAAATGGGCGGCACTGTGGCGTAATGGTAGAGTTGCTGCCTTACAGCGCTTGCAGTGCCTGAGACCCGGGTTTGATCCCGACTATGGGTGCTGTCTGTACGGAGTTTCTACGTTCCCCCCGTGACCTGTGTGGGTTTTCTCCAAGACCTTCGGTTTCCTCCCGCACTCCAAAGACGTACAGATTTGTAGGTTAATAGGCTTGTACAAGTGTAAATTGTCCCTAGTGTGTGCAGGATAGTGTTAGTGTGTGGGGATCGCTGGTCGGTGCGGACTCGGTGGGCCGAAGAGCCTGTTTCCATACTGTATCTCTAAACTAAACTAAACTAAATTAAATGGCTGTGGAGGCCATCATTGGGTATTTTAAAGCGGAGTTTCACAGTTTTGATTAGTAAGGGTGTCAAAGGTTACAGGGAGACCATAGAACAACGGGGTTGAGAGGGAAAGATAGAGCAGCTGTGATTGAATAGTGGAGTGAACTCGATGGGCCGAATGGCCCGATTCTTGTCCTATGACTGATGAACTTATAACAGTGACAGCAACCGCTACCTTCCAGCCGCTCTTGGTACTAACCTTTGGATACACAAGTTATTCCACTGTTCAAACATTTATTTAAAATTTAGGCCGTAATCCAATTTAGCCCTGAATTGAAAGGCGGAAGATCATTTCAATAAACTAGTGAATGTAATAAACTTTAGACTTTAAGGATACAGATGGAAACAGATCCTTCATCCCACCGAGTCCTGCCGACCTGCGATCACCCCGTACACTAACACTATCATACGCTGTATGGACAATTTTGCAACTTACTGATGCCAATTATCCTACAAACTTGTACGTCTTGGGAGTGTGGGAGGAAACCAGAGCACCTGGAGAAAACCCACAGGGAGAACGTATAAACTCCACACAGACTGCATCATTAGTCAGTATCAAACTCGGGTCTCTGGCGCTGTAAGGCAGCAACTCTACCACTGCGCCACTGTGCTGCAAAATGCATCGGTGAGAAATATTTTAAGATTTAAAAGAAAAGGAGCTCAAACTAATGGATTAAAAATGCAGGCTTGTACAGAGGTTACAAGAGGGAAAAAAAAGCAGAAAGTCTGCCCATCAAGTAGAAATGTCCCAGTTGTCAAACATTTTAACTCCCCTTCCCATTCCCACACTGACCTTTCTGTCCTGGGCCTCCTCCACTATCCAAATGAGGCCCAGCGCAAATTGAAGGAAGAGCACCTCATATTTTGTTTGGGCACCTTACAACCCGGCAGCATGAATATTGATTGCTCTAACTTTAAATACCCCAAGCATTCCCTCTCTCTCCGTCCCTCCCCCACCGTAGTCTTCTTGCTAATTTCACCGTTTGTATTCCTTCGTTATCATCTCATCCCCAGCCAACAATGGACCATTGTGGGCTCCATATTTCCTGAGTCATCGATGCATTCTCTGCTTTGTTCTGTACCTTCCCATACCTCTAGTTTCCCCCTTCCTGACTCCCAGTCTGATGAAGGGCCTCAACCCAAAATGACATCTATTCTTGATTAGTGTGGGTGTTGGGGGTTATGGGGAGAAGGCAGGAGAATTGGTGTTAGGAGGGAGAAATAGATCAGCCATGATTGAATGGTGTAGACTTAATTGGCCGAATGACCTAAATCTGCTCCTATTACTTAGGATCTTATGACCTTACAACCTATTCCTTTTCTCCAGAGATGCTGCCTGTCCCGCTGAATTACTCCAGCATTTGGTGTCTATCTTTTGTGTAAACTAGCACCTGCAGTTCTTTCTTACATAAGTAGAAATTGTTATTTAAATGACTGAAAATGAACTTCACAGGGAGGTCTTTTATTAAAAGCTTTTCCCCAGTGTTCCTTGCTTGGTTTGTTTATTTAATGCCGACAGATTTGTCTCTCCTGCAGAAACCATTTGTCTTTGCCGGAAATTGCAGCATTTGCGTGAGACTTCATCAGATCTCACTGATCGGAGAAACACTTACTCGCTGTTAATTAATGCAACATGAAGTTTGCAGTGCAGCAGGAAGTCTCACCGAAGGCGCTCGTGTGAGAAGCTAAGTTACAACAACAGCTTGCGTTTATGTAGCACCTTTAATGTGGCTAAAATTGTCCCAAAGCATTCCATAAGTGAGTTACCAAACAAAGAGTAACACTCTTTGGCAGCACAGTGGTGCAGTGGTATAATTGCTGTTACATGGTGCCAGAGACTGGGTTCGATCCTGACAATGGATGCTGTCTGTAGGGAGTTTGTAGGATAGAACTAGTGTAAGGGTAATCATTGGATGGTGTGGGCTCGGTTGGCCGAAGGGCCTGTTTTCATGCTGTATCTCTAAACTAAACTAAACTAAACTAAACTAAACTAAACTAAACTAAACTAAACTAAACTAAACTAAACTAAACTAAACTAAACTAAACTAAACTAAACTAAACTAAACTAAACTAAACTAAACTAAACTAAACTAAACTAAACTAAAATTCATTAGCTGGGATATTAAGACAAATGGGGCTAGAAGTTAATGTGCACCTTAAAACATGTGCCACACATCATGGAGTCATAGAATCATACAGTGCAGAAACGGGTCCTTCGGCCCAACTTGCCCACACTGACCAACATGTTCCATCTATACTAGTCCTGCCTGCATTTGGCCCATATCCTTCTAAACTTGTCCTATCCATGTACCTGTCTAATTGCTTCTTTAAACGTTGCAATAGACCCTGCCTCAACCATCTCTTCCATCAGCTTGTTCCATATACCCACCACCCTTTGTGTGAAAAGGTTACCCCTCAGATTCCTATAAAATCTATCCCCTTCCCCCTTAAACCTATGCCCTCTGGTTCTCGATTCCCCTACTCTGGGCAAGAGATTCTGTGTGTCTACCCGATCTATTCCCCTCATGATCGTACACACCACTATAAGATCACTCCTCATCTCTCTTGCGCTCCAGGGAATAGAGTCTCAGCTTGCTCAACCTCTCCCTTTAGCTCAGACCCTCGAGTCCTGGCAACATTCTTGTAATTCGTCTCTGCACCCTTTCTCACTTAACAACATCTTTCCTGTAACATGGTGCCCAGAACTGAACATAATACTCTAAATACAGCCTCACCAAAATGTAGCCTCACATCATAGAAACATTTGTATGCCTGAGATGTGCACACAGCAAAGATATAGGTCCACAGGTCTGACTGTACTGATCCTATTTGCCTTCATTTGGCCTGTGTCCTGATAAGCCTTTCCAATTCAAGTACCAATCCAAAACCCTTTTAAGCATCGTAATCATGGCTGCCCCCACTGCCAGCTCTTTCCAGATAAACACTGTGTGAAAAAACATCCCCTTGAGATCTCCTTTAAATTTCACCCTTCATTCTTTACCTCTGGCCCAGGGGAAAAGATTCTGACTATTTATCCTATCTGGAGTCAGAGGGAGATACAGCACGGAAACAGGCCCTTCGGCTCGATCCGTCCATACCAATCAAGTTGCCCCACCCAAGCCAGTCCCATTTGCCCTCTGGCCCATATCTCTTGAAATCTTTCCTAACAATGTACCTGCCCAAATGTCTTTTAAATGTTGTTATTGTACCTGCCTCAGCTACTTTCTCTGGCAGCTTATTTTTTTTTAGATTTTAGAGATACAGCGCGGAAACAGGCCCTTCGGCCCACCGAGTCCGCACCGCCCAGCGATCCCCGCACATTAACACTATCCTACACACACTAGGGACAATTTTTACATTTACCCAGTCAATTAACCTACATACCTGTACGTCTTTGGAGTGTGGGAGGAAACCGAAGATCTCGGAGAAAACCCACGCAGGTCACGGGGAGAACGTACAAACTCCGTACAGACGGCACCCGTAGTCAGGATCGAACCTGAGTCTCCGGCGCTGCATTCGCTGTAAGGCAGCAACTCTACCGCTGCGCCACCGTGCCGCCCTTTAGAGGAAAGTCCGATTTTAGAAAATTCAAGGGGTCTCCAATAAGGTACATAATAGCTCGTGACTGCTCTATTGTTGTTAGTAGGATGGTTCAGTTACCTGATAACAGCAGAGAAGAAACTGTTCCTGAATCTGGAGGTGTGCGCTTTCACACTTCTGTATCTGTTGCTTAACGGGAAAGGGGAGAAGAGGGAGTGACCGGGGGAGAGACACGTCCTTGATTAATGCAATTTGAAACTGAACCAAGAGCATGAAGGAAGGGATGGGTGATGACGCTCCCTATGATATATACATCAGGGGCTTGAGAATAAATTAGATTGGCACTTCATGGGAATGTTTATTTGAAAATTACAAGCTAGAAGTAAATGATTCAAAGAGAAATAAAGCTCAAAAACTGTCTCACACATGAATAAATGCCTATGTCTGAAGGAGATCTTCCATTTTTTTTTCTCATGAAGAAGATGACCTGAAACCACAGCTGTGTTAAATGCCAGCTGACCTGCACAGTGTCGCAGCAGAAAGAGTTGCTTCCTCACAGCCCCAGAGACCCGGGTTCGAACCTGACGGGTTTTGCACATTCTCCCTGTGACGACGTGGGTTTTTTCTAGTTGATCTGCTTTCCTCTCACATCCCAAAGATGTGTGGGATTGTAGGTGAATTGACCCTCTGCAAATTGCCCCTAATTTGTAGTGAGTGGATGAAAAAATAGGATAACACAGACCAGTGTGAATGGGTGATCAGCGGTCGGCATGGGCTTGGTAGGCCGTAGAGCCTGTTTCCATGCCTGATCTCTAAGCTAAACTAAAGGGCTTGCCTCTGCTTGAAGTTCCCAGTGCGTGTCCTTTTCATTTGTGATCCGATACCGGAGAGCACGGTCCTCCAAATATCCTGCCTCGAATGAACATCTCCTGTAACCCTGATAGAATGGTTTGTGTTTGAGTTCAGTTTATTGTCACGTGTACCGAGGTACAGTGAAAAGCATGCTAATAGACAATAGACAATATACAATAGGTGCAGGAGTAGGCCATTCGGCCCTTCAAGCCAGCACCACCATTCAATGTGATCATGGCTGATCATTCTCAATCTGTACCCCGTTCCTGCCTTGTCCCCATACACCCTGACTCCGCTATCCTTAAGAGCTCTATCTAGCTCTCTCTTGAAAGCATTCAGAGAACTGGTCTCCACTGCCTTCTGAGGCAGAGAATTCCACAGATTTACAACTCTCTGACTGAAAAGGTTTTTCCTCATCTCTGTTCTAAATGGCCTACCCCTTATTCTTAAACTGTGGCCCCTGGATCTGGGCTCCCCCAACATTGGGAAAATGTTTCCTGCCTCTAACGTGTCCAACCCCTTAATAATCTTATATGTTTCAATAAGATCCCCTCTCATCCTTCTAAATTCCAGTGTATACAAGCCTAGTCGCTCCAGTCTTTCAACATACGACAGTCCCGCCATTCCGGGAATTAACCTAGTAAACCTACGCTGCATGCCCTCAATAGCAAGAATATCCTTCCTCAAATTTGGAGACCAAAGCTACACACAGTACTCCAGGTGTGGTCTCACTAGGGCCCTGTACAACTGTAGAATGACCTCTTTGCTCCTATACTCAACTTCTCTTGTTATGAAGGCCAACATTCCATTGGCTTTCTTTACTGCCTGCTGTACCTGCATGCTTCCTTTCAGTGACTGATGGACTAAGACACCCAGATCTCGTTGTACGTCCCCTTTTCCTAACTTGACACCATTCAGATAATAATCTGCCTTCCTATTCTTACCACCAAAGTGGATAACCTCACACTTATCCACATTAAATTGCATCTGCCATGCATCCGCCCACTCACACAGCCTGTCCAAGTCACCCTGCAACCTCATAGCATCTTCCTCACAGTTCACACTGCCACCCAGCTTTGTGTCATCTGCAAATTTGCTAATGTTACCTTTAATCCCTTCATCCAAGTCATTAATGTATATTGTAAGTAGCTGCGGTCCCAGCACCGAGCCTTGCGGTACCCCACTAGTCACTGCCTGCCATTCTGAAAGGGACCCATTTATCCCCACTCTTTGCTTTCTGTCTGCCAACCAATTTTTTATCCATGTCAGTACCCTACCCCCAATACCATGCACACTAATCTCCTATGTGGGACCTTGTCGAAGGCTTTCTGAAAGTCAAGGTACACTACATCCACCGGCTCTCCCTGTCCATTTTCCTAGTTACAACCTCAAAAAATTCCAGAAGATTAATCAAGCACGATTTCCCCTTAGTAAATCCATGCTGACTCGGAACGATCCTGTTACTGCGATCCAAATGCTCCGCAATTTCGTCTTTTATAATTGACTCCAGCATCTTCCCCACCACTGATGTCAGACTAACTGGTTCATAATTTCCTGTTTACTCTCTCCCTCCTTTCTTAAAAAGTGGGATAACATTAGCTACTCTCCAATCAACTGGAACTGATCCTGAATCTATAGAACATTGGAAAATGATCACCAATGCGTCCATGATTTCAAGAGCCACCTCCTTGTACTCTGGGATGCAGACCATCAGGCCCTAGGGATTTATCAGCCTTCAGTCCCATCAGTCTACCCAACACCATTTCCTGCCTAATGTGAATTTCCTTCAGTTCCTCCGTCACCCTATGATCTCTGGGCACTAGAACATCTGGGAGATTGTTTGTATCTTCCTCAGTGAAGACAGATCCAAAGTACCAGTTCAACTCATCTGCCATTTTTTTGTTCTGTAATAAATTCCCCTGCTTCTGTCTTCAAGGGACCCACATTTGCCTTAACTATTTTTTTCCTCTTCACATACCTAAAGAAGCTTTTACTATCCTCCTTTGTATTATTGGCTAGCTTACCTTCGTACCTCATCTTTTCTCCCCGTATTGCCTTTTTAGTTATCTTCTTTTGCTCTTTAAAAGAGTCCCAATCCTCTGGCTCTTCTTTGCTATGTTATACTTATTCTCTTTTATTTTTATGCTGTCCTTGACTTCCCTTTTCAGCCACGGGTGCCTCTTACTCCTTTTAGAATCTTTCCTTCTCTTTGGGATGAATTGATCCTGCAACTTCTGCATTATTCCCAGGAATACCTGCCATTGCTGTTCCACCGTTTTCCTTGCAAGGGCCTCCTTCCAGTCAAATCTGGCCAGCTCCTGCCTCATGCCTCTGTAATCCCCTTTGCTATACTGTAACACTGACTCTTCCGATTTTCCCTTCCCCCTCTCAATTTGTAGATTAAAACTTATCACATTATAATCACTGCCTCCTTATAGTTCTTTTACCTTGAGTTCCCTTATCAAATCAGGTTCATTACACATCACTAAATCCAGAATTGCCTTCTCCCTGGTAGGCTCCAGTACAAGCTGTTCTAAGAATCCATCTCGGAGGCACTCCACAAACTCCCTTTCCTGGAGTCCAGTACCAACCTGATTTTCCCAGTCTACCTGCATATTGAAATCTCCCATAACCACCGTAGCATTACATTTTCGACATGCCAATTTTTGTTCTTGATTCAACTTGCACCCTATGTCGAGGCTACTGTTTAGGGGGCTGTAGATAACTCCCATTAAGGTCTTTTTACCCTTACAATTTCTCATTTCTATCCATACTGATTCTACATCTCCAGATTCTATGTCACCCCTTGCAAGGGAGTGAATATGATTCCTTACCAACAGAGCAACCCCACCCGCTCTGCCCACCTGTCTGTCTTTTCTATATGTTGTGTACCCCTGAATATTCAGTTCCCAGCCCTGGTCCTCTAGTCCACAGAAAGACAATACATGATTACAATTACGCCATCCACAGTACACAAATACATGATAAAGGGAATAATGTGAATAAGTTTTAGTGCAAGAATGGGATAGAGGAAATTGTGAAAATTATAAGAAAGTGAGGCAAGTCTGTAATATGTTTAACACTAGAGCTTACATATTGGAGAGGCATGATGAGAAAAGAGACCAACTTCTTGAAAGGAACTTAACGGTCATGGTAGGAGAGCCAATAAATAGATTTATGAGATGTTTAGATTACAAGGCGCAGCTAGCTGGAGTAACAATAAACATAGGAGGCTGTTAACTAAGCTGAGGGCAATAAAATGAATCATGAGACACGAGAAGTCACTTTTTGATATCTATTTGCAAGACGAATAGGAGAACATTTTTCTCCATAACAGAACACTGAAGGTTAATCACTGATGTATTATTTCAAGCAATCAACATATTCAAGGCCCACTCACACCCCAGTCATTCCCTCTTCTCGCCTCTTCCATCAAGCAGAAGATACAAAAGCTTGAGAGCACATACCAAACATTCAGGAACAGTTTCTTGCCTCCAGTTATCAGTCTACTGAACAGACATAACAAACACAAACGAAGGTTGTAGTCCTGATCTCCCAATCTACCTCTTGCACTATTTTTTAAATTTGCGCTTTCTCTGTAGTTGTATCACTATATTCTGCACTCTGTTTCCTTTCTTTTTTATGCACTGTGTATTGTACTCATGTATGGTTTGATCTGGCTGGATCATACACAAAGGAAAGTTTTTCACTGCGTCTTAGTACACGTGGAAATAACAAACCAACTCCTATACCACTCTTGCGGTGGGTATCGTGGGTGATACGTTGCTTAAATGAGGTGTGTACAACATTTGGTGTATGTACCTGTCATAAGTTGACTATTTGTTCACCATGTGAAACGAAAGATGTTGTCAAGCTTGAAAGAGTGTAGAGCAGATTTACAAGGGTGTTGCCAGGACTCGAGGGCCTGAGCTTTGGGAAGAGTGTAGGAAGGAACTGCAGATGCTGGTTTAAACCGAAGATAGACACAATAAGATGGACACAACAAACTCAACACGAAACGTCACCCATTCCTTCTCTCCAGAGATGCTGCCTGTCCCGCTGAGTTACTCCAGCCATTTGTGTCTATCTATAGGGAGAGGTTGGGCAGGCTAGGACTTTATTCCTTGGAGTGCAGGAGGATGAGGAGTGATCTTTTAGAGGTGCACAATATCATGAAAGGAATACATCACATAAATGCACAGAGTTTCTTGCTCAGAGTAGGGGAATCTAGCACCAGAGGTCATAGGTTTAAGGTGAGGGGGGGGGGGGGGGGGGAAGACTTAATAGGAACTTGAGGGGTAACTTTTCTACTCAAAGTGTAGTGGGTGTATGGAATGAGCTGTCAGATGAGGTAGTTGATGCAGGTACTATCTCAATGTTTGGGAAACATTTAGGCAGGTTAATGGATAGAATAGGTGTAGAGGGATATGGGCCACACGCAGGCAGGTGGTATTACTATAGATGGGGCATGTTGGTCGGCATGGGAAAGGTGGGCCAAAGAGCCTATTTCCACGCTGTATGACTCTATGTCACTAACTATTCTCCATGAAGATATTATTGCATGGTGAATATTCAACTGGCTAGAAGTGATTGCTTGTCTATGTTTGTTAATTTGGTAAAGCACATCTTCCGGTGTCATTGAGAGTGATCCGAAAACACAGTGTCAGAAGACAGGTTAATAAAATTATAAGATTTATACTCCCTGCCTGAGAAAAAAAGATGACACATGGAAGTATACTGAAAAACTGTGAACGATGAGATTCAAGTGAAATACAACACGGCAGAATAAATAGATGCACAAACCATTGGATTTCCAGGCAAACAAACTGTCAAAAGAACGGTGACAAGGAACAAAAGCTTAACATTGTACACAGAGCTGCTTATTCAAGATAAAGCAGAACAAAGAAAAAGTATGGATGCTGTCACAGGGCACAAGGGCAGATAATTGTACCGTCTCCTCAACCTTTCAATTGTGCCCTTGCATTTCATAATGAAATATGAAATATGAAATGCTGGAGAGTGTATAATTTGTTGCCTGGACTGAGCTGTGGGCAGGCTAGGATTGTATTCCTCGGGGCAGGGAAAACGAGAGATGATTTTATAGAGGTGTATAAGATCATGAGGGGAATAGATAGGGGAGATGCACAGTCTTTTACCCAGAGCAGGAGATTCAGACCAGAAAACATAGGTTTAAGGTGAGAGGGGAAAGATTTAATTGGAATCAGAGGAGCAACTTTTTCACAGGGAGGGTGATAGGTATATGGAACGAGCTGCCAGAGGAGATATTTTGAGGCAGGTACTGTAAAACATTTAAAAGACATTCGGACAGGTACATGGATAGTTTAGTTTTGTTTATTGTGTTCCGAGGTACAGTGAAAAACATTGTATAGGATAGATATTGTATACTGTTTGGAAGGATGTGAACCAAACACGGGCAGGTGGGACTAGTGTAGATGGGGCACCATGGTCAACATGAACATGCTGGGCCGAAGGTCCTGCTTCCGTGCTGTGTGATTCTATGACTCATTAAAAACACACAACTTTGATTTGCCTGGATAACACAAAACAACGTTTATCACGAAAGATAGACACAAAAGGCTGGAGAAATCCAACAAGTCAGGCAGCACATCTGGAGAAAATGGATGGGTGACATTTCTGGTCGGGACCCTTCTTCAGACCCAAAACGTCGCCTGTCTATTTTCTCCAGAAATGCTGCCTGACCCTCTGTGTTACACTAGCATTTTGTGTCTATCTTTGGTATAAATCAGCATCTGCAATTCCACTTTATTAAAGTTTTTCACTGTCTAGGCTGTTCCATCTCAGATGAAAATTATGTTTGGAAAAATCAGACCACGCTTTCCTGGGTCAAAGTTGGCCAATATTTTGGGGCATAAAGTGCATCGACCTTCCTAAGAAAGTGAAGACTGAAATTCCGACAAATCCAGCCTTTAAATTCATGTTGTTTTTTTAGCATGCACCTGATGTTTGCAATGTCAAACTGAGACGACTGCTTCTGTTTGGGTGGTTGACAAAGACCCCTTGACACTAATTAAGTCATTGTTAGTGTGCAAATTAGCTGCCAAATTGTCTCCAAAAGATTAGTGACTACACTCAAGAGTAATTAATGTTTTGGATCGATGATCTGCTGAAGGGTCATCGACCTAAAAAACGTCAGCTCTATTTCTCCCTCTCAGACTGCTGATTGCTTCCAGCAGTTACTTTTTGTTATTTATTATTTCAGAGTTTCAGCTTCTAAAGTCATGTTCCTAAAAATTGGTTGTCAACAAATCAGCAACTGCAATCAGGAATATGCTAGGTCAATCCTACAGACTGAACAAGGGTCCTGACCCGAAACCTCATCTTCCTTGTCCTCCACAGGTTTGGTTTAGAGATACAGCATAAAACCAGACCCTTCAGCCCACCAAGTCTGCGTCAACCAACAATCCTCCGTATACTAATTCCATGTCCTACACACTAGAGGCAATGTATAGAGGCCAACTAGCCTACAAACCCACACGTCTTTGGAGTGTGGGAGGAAACCTGGAGCACCTAGAGGAAACCCATAAGGTCACAGTACAAACTCTGTAGAGACAAAATGAGCAGGAAGGAACTGCAGATGCTGGTTTACACCGAAGATAGACACAAAATGCTGTAGAAATGCAACAAATCAGGCAGCACCTCTGGTGAAAATGGATGGGTGACATTTCAAGTCGGTCCCGACCTGAAATGTCACCCATCCATTTTCTCCAGAGGTGCTGCCTGACTTGTTGCGTTTCTCCAGCCTTTTGTGCCTATCTTTAGTGAAAAACGAAGCTTTGATTTGTTCTGTACCACTAGTTGCCCTCTCCCCTGTCTCTCAGTCTGAAGAAGGGCCTTGACCCAAGACGTCACCTATTCCTTTTCTCCAGAAATGCTGCCTGACACGATGTTACTCCACTATTTTGCATCTATCTCCTCTGTGCAGACAACACCCACAGTCAGGATCGAACCCGGTTCTCTGGCAGCAACCAGGGCCGTCTTAACGCATGGGCCTGATGGGCACTTGCCCGGGGCCCCACAAGCATAGGGGCCCCATGCTGATCTGTGTATGTTAAGTGACTTGCAATAAATAAATACTACTTTAAAAATGTAGGTTCAATAAGTGCTTTTTTCGCAACATTTTCGGTCCCTAAGTGCTTCTCACAGCGATCTGTAAGTGCTTTTTGCAACAATGTAGCACCCTAAGTCCATCGCTAAGTGCTTTTCGGTAAGTGCTTTTCGCCGGCACGACGGGGGGGGCTGGTAGGGAAAGGGGGGTGGGGGAGAGTAACGGTAGGGGCCCCAGTACACTGCTTTGCCCGGGGGCCCATAATGCTGTAAAAACGGCCCTGGCAGCAACTCCACCACTGCGCCACTGTGCCGTCCTTGCAGACACAAAGTGCTGTCCCACTGATTTCTCCAGCATGTTGTGTCTTTTTCTGCAAACCAGCATCTGCAGTTTCTTGTTTCCACATAGAATAGTCCCTCCACCACTTTGTGCCACAGTGTTCTATGTTCTATGTTCTATGATCCTCCTTGGAACTAATCATTTTATCATAATAACATTGCTACTTGTAAAGAATTTCTGGGCCCAAGTTAACTTCCTTTCTTATTTTACTTCAGATAATACAGTACATTGTTTGTTGGGAATGACCTGAGACCGTGATGGGTACTTCCGAAACACAACTCTTTCCTCGTCTTTCTTTTTAAAGCTGCTTTGTTCTCTGAACAACACACTTTTTTATTGAGTGTCAGTTGTTGTCAGAATGGATTTGAGTTATTTTTGAAAATGGAAAATAAATGTGAAAATAATATAAACAATGCAAAACTATTGTGAAGGGGGACCCTGATTGATTTTAGACTGCAGATGGTCTAAATATTCGGCTCACTAGCTAACAATTGATCTTCACAGCGAGATAACATAGACTCAACACTTTGAATTCTTTCCTCCTCTTCTCCAAATTAAAGCCTTTGAGGCTAAGTGTCAGGAATGAGTTCTCTGTAGCGTTTTAGATTACCATAAATCAGCCCAAAGGATTACTCAAGGAACGTGTGTACATTTTAAGACCTTAGGCTCTCACGCAAGAAGTAAATACCAATTAAGAGACATTTTTATAAATTTGGGAAAATGGTTTTGCCAATTAGCACCGCCGCTCATATTTGGTGGTGGGTTAGTTGGTAAACACATGGTGCAGGCTGAAGACAGTGCAGCAGGCAAACGTCAGTGAGGGACTCAGCAGAATTAAAGTTACATCTTCAGAATACTCAGTGTGAGGAAGACCAATGGGAAAAAAACATCAATGGGCCAGCAAAAGAAATATAAAAAACATTGATTTCCTTATCATAGTTTATTGATGTACCTCCATGCTTGCAACACATAACTTGTGTTTATAGAACTTGTCAGTCAACAACTGAGGAAAGAAGAGGGAAACAAGGGCAAGCTGCTGCAGATGTCAGAAATGCTCAGTAGGTCAGGCAACATCTCATCGAGTCGTAGAGTTATGCAGCGTGGAAACAGGCCTTTCAGCTCAACTTGCCCACGCCAACCATTTACACTAGTCCCACCTGACAGCGTTTGGCTCATGTCCTTCTAAACCTATCCTATCCACATACCTGTCCAAATGTTTTTTTAATGTTGTGATAGTATGTGCCTCATCTACCTCCTCCGGCAGGTTGTTACATATACCCACCACACTTTCTATGAAATCGTTGCCCCTCGTTTTCCTATTAAATCTTTCCCCTTTCACCATCTGTAGAAAGAGAAACAATGCGGACACCAGGTCAAGGAACTTTGAGATTGGTTGATTGAAAATACAGCTTGGAAACAGGCCCTTTGGCCCACCGAGTCCATGCCAACTATTGATCACCTGTTCTATGTTATCCTACTTTCGCATCCACTCCCTGCACACTAGTGGCAATTTGCAGAGGCCAATTAACCTACAAACCCATACGTATGTGGTATGTATACCACATACCCATACGTATGTGGCACTGTTTATTCGCCGCTTCTCCGTTAGGATAGTTGGTCTGTTTGTTTTTATGTTATGATTGTTTTTGTAAAGCGCTTTGAGCTTCCGGTAAGGCGCTATATAAAATAAATGCTTATTATTATTATTATTATTATATAGGAGGAAACTGGAGCACCCAGAGGAAGTCCACATGGTCACTAGGAGAACGAGCAAACTCCACACAGACAGCACGTGAGGTCAGTGTGGGTTTGTAGGTTAATTGGCCTCTGTAAATTATCGCTAGTGGAATAACATCGAACTAGCATAGAACTAGTGTGAACAGGTAGTCGATGGTCAACATGGACTTGGTGGGCCGATGGGCCCGTACAAAGCTGTATCTTTCAATCAACCAATCTGAAAGTTCTTTGAAGTGAAATGTTCGCTCTGTTTCTCATTATGCAATGGTGAGGTGGGAAAGAGAACTTGATTAGTACGGGTGTCAGGGGTTATGTGGAGAAGGCAGGAGATAGATCAGCCATGATTGATTGGTGGAATAGACTTGATGGGCTGAATGGCCTAATTCTGTTCTTACAACTTATGATCTAGTGAAAGATTTAATAGGAAGCTGAGCTGCAATATCTTTACACAAACGGTGGTTGGGTGTGTGGAACGAGCTACTGGAGGTAGTTCAGGCAGGTACTATATAACGATATATTTTTTTAAACTTGGATACGTACATGTACAGGATAGGTTGAGAGGGATGTGAGCCAAATGCAGGCAGATGGTCGGCATGAACCTTGGGCCGATGGGCCTGTTTGCGTGCTTTGGTTTTGTTCGAGTTCTGACACAGGCCGCCGGAGCTGGAGGTGTAGAGGTTTGTGAATGGGAAAGATAGAGGGCAGGAGGAGCTGATGAAAATGGTGAGCGAGCAGAATCATCTTCAAGCTGCTGAGCAAAGCGGCCGAGAGAATCCTTGCCTCCTCTCCCTTATCAAGCCAGATGTTGCTGCATCAGCTGTATGGGGAAACCTGGGTGAGCCTGTCAAACAGGCAGCTCCTTCCTCTTTCACTGTTCAGCTGACTCCCAGTTAAGTCACAATAGGCCACTTTCACCGTCACAGCGTGAATCTCCCTCACTTTAATCACTCCCTTGTGGCTCCACGCTTGGCCGCAGGACGTCGTAAGTGGGACCGAGTTATAAATAACACTTTGTCATAGAGTCACGGTCACAGAGTCATATAGCACGGAAACAGGCCCTTCAGGCCACAAACAACACCAAGTGTTGGGCTTACCTGGATCGGGGGTGCTCCAGTACATCCAACGGTGACGCAGCAGTAGAGTTGCTGCCTTACAGCGTCACAGGCCCGGGCTTGATCCTGTCTACGGGTGCGGTCTGCACGGAGTTTGCACATTCTCCTCGTGACTGCGTGGTACAAACTTACAAACTCTTTCTCCATTTGTCTAGGGTCACTTTTATAAAAACTGATCTTATGCTGCTCCTTCTCCTTTTATGTTTGCCCACACACTGATAAAATAAAAATAGAATTTCACGCCCGACAGCGGGTGGTCGGGGAGGGGCCCACGTGAGTGCGGAGGTCAGTGGAGGATGCGCCACCGAGAACAAAGAGGGACTCGGCGTGGAGGGGGCCGCCGAGAACAAAGAAGGACCCAGTGGGGTGTCCAACGAGAATGAAGAGGGACCCTCGGGACTATAATGAATACTTTTGTAACTTTGTCTGCTCTCTATATGTGGTTACTCTTTGCACACTTTGTGTATTGTATGCAAAACAAAGAATTTCACTGTTCATGGATACATATGACAATAAAGTATCATTCATTCATTCATTCATTCATTCATTCATTCATTCATTCATTCATTCGTTCATTCTTTCATTCACACTTTCATTGAATTTTGTATTCTGATATTATCTTAAATTAATTGAAACCTTTACCTATCATGACTTTTATATGTATTTCTGCGAAAACTGCCCAGGTAGTTGCTCTTCCATTTCTCTCTGGTTCTTCAGGCACCTACAGTTCACTCCCAGCAATATTTAGTTTACTTTAGTTTATAGACACAGCGTGGAAACAGTCCCTTTGGCCCACCGAGTCCGTGTCGGTCACTCGTTTGCTACACACCAGGGGCAACCAAGAATCCTGCATGTCTTTGGAATGTGAGAGAAACCGGAGATAACCAACGCGGTCACAGGGAGAATGTGCAAACTCCATACAGACAGCACCCATAGTCAGGATCGAACCCGGGTCTCTGGCACTGTCTCAGCCAACGTGCTGCCCTCATCTTATTCCCACTGGTTCCTCAATTACGATGGACTCATGTGTTCTCCTTGCTTGTAAGTCTGCTGTTATCAGGCAACTGAACCAACCTACCAACAACTAGAAGCCAATCCTGAGCTACTGTCTACCTCATTGGAGACCCATGGACTATCTATCATCGGACTTGCCTGGACTTTACCTTGCACTAAACGTTATTCATGTTATTCCCTTTATCGTGTATCTGTACACTGTAGATGGCTTGTTTGTAATCGTATATAGCCTATCCATGGACTGGCTAGTACACAACAAAAGCTTTTCACTGTACTTCGGCACACCTGACAATAAACCCAAACTCAAACTCAAAAATCAACCCTCCTCCGTGGCATTTACCAGAAGGATCCAGATCGATGGATATGAAAAGTTATTCCTTGCGACCGTCCCCAAGTTGGCACTCTCCAGTCAGAGATTAATTATTTATCCGTGACCATCTGATCAAGAATTCCACTGTGAAGTAGGAAGTTGTTTGTTCGAAGCTTGCTGTGGAGATTCAGTCACAAGACCCTGCCTGACCTCTCAATACAGCAGTCAGCCAATGCTGTGTATTGTCAAATATTACATTGTTAAAATGAGTCTGATAAAACGCATCCATTTTTGGTTTAGTTTAGTTTAGGGATACGGTGTGGAAACAGTCCCTTCGGCCCACCGAGTGCGCCAACCAGCGATTCCCATACACTAAGCACTATCCTACACATACAAGGGACAATTTACAATTATACCAAGCCAATTAGCCTACAAACCTGTAGTTTCTTGGAGTGTGGGAGGAAAACGGAGCACCCGTGGTCTTGCGGTCACGGGGAGAACATACAAACTCCGTACAGACAGCACCTATAGTCAGGATCGAACCTGGGTCTCTGGCGCTGTGAAGCAGCAAATCTACCGCTGCACCACTTGTGGTGTACTGTCAAATGTTATATTGTTAATATGAATTCGATAACACAAGCATTCATATTCCGATGTAGAATTGATTCGTAAATATCATAGTATTGCAATACAAGAAATGCTTGATTTATAATCCTTCCTGAGTCCTGGAATGACAGTGTTAATTGTCAGTGTCAGTATTTTCAAAGCATGTGTATACTCTGCCATTGCTTGAAAATCAAAGAAAGACACATTGATCTGTTGATCTGTCTTGGAATAATGTTACACTCTCAACATCAGTCAGCTTTTGCGCAGTGGGTAGCACTGTCTCAGAATCAGTCACTTGTGGATTTAGGTTCTTCCTGAAGACTTGAGTACTGCCGTTGTTGCCACTTCTCTGTGGCACTAAGGGAGTACTGCGCTCCTGAAAGCTTCTCTCATTTAAAGCATTCGCACAGTGCCTCCATTTGCATTCTGTTTATCAGCCATATCATATCATATCATATATATACAGCCGGAAACAGGCCTTTTCGGCCCACCAAGTCCGTGCCGCCCAGTGATCCCCGCACATTAACACTATCCTACACCCACTAGGGACAATTTTTACATTTACCCAGCCAATTAACCTACATACCTCTCTCATGGAGGAACCACATTGAAGCCGTGGCCAAAATAAATGCACGCCAATGGCTCCACTTCCTCAGGAGGCTGAGCTGAGTCATCAGGCCTCCACATTGGTGCAGTGGTAGAGTTGCTGCCTTGCAGTGCCAGAGACCCGGGTTCGATCCTGACTGCGGGTACTGTCTGTGCGGAGTTTGTACGTTCTCCCAGTGAACGTGACGGCGTGGGATTTCCACGGGTGCTCTGGTTTCCTTCCACACTCCAAAGACATACAGGTTTCTAGGTTAACAGTCTTCGGTAAAGGTTGTAAATTGTCCCTCGTGTGCAGGATGGTGCTAGTGTGCGGGGCGATGGCTGATTAATGCAGGCTCGAAGGGAGTCGAAGCAACTGCTTGTGCATTGTTTCTTTAAAGTCTAACGTCTAAAGTTCAGATCCTCCATCTGAAGAAGAGTCCCAATCCAAAATATTCCCTCTCCATGTTCTCCAGAGGAGCTACCTACAGAGGAGGCACAGGGAAGAAAGGGGGGGGGGGGGGGGGGGAAAGGAGAAGATAGTAAATTATCTAAAATCGGAGCGTTCGATGTTCATATTGTGTAGGAAGGAACTGCAGATGCTGGTTTACATTGAAAATAGACACAAAATTCTGGAGTAACTCAACGGGATAGGCATCATCTCTAGATAAAAGGAATGGTCAACATTCTTCAGAAGGGTCTCGACCCAAAACGTCACCCATTCCTTCTTTCCAGAGATGCTGCCTGTCCCGCTGAGTTACTCCAGCATTTTGTGTCTACCTTCGATGTTCATATTGTTATTATACACTTTGTTTCCTTTCTCTTTGTGGTACTGATTGTGAATGATCAGCCATGATCACATTGAATGGCGGTGCTGGCTCGAAGGGCCGAATGGCCTACTCCTGCACCTATTGTCTGTTGTCTATTGTCTGTTGTCTATTGTCTTTTGCACTACCTGATGTCCTCACGTACACACTGATTTGACCTGGATCGGACAAGAAAGAAATGTTTTTCTCTTTATCTCAGTGCACGTGACAATAATAAGCCAACACCAATTCTCCGTTTTAAATATGAATCATAATACATTCTGCTCCTGTCTTTTCTATGATAGGCGGTTACTTAATACTTGTCAGTGAGAGAACCTTAATAGCTGATTCAGGCTTGGGATACAATGCTCTACCCCCTTAAAGACTGATAATCGGGGGATTCAATGCTGGAATTGACAAGTGACAGTGTGAAAGCAGTTTAATTTACTGACTTTGAATGAAGTAATTCCTCTACAGATTGGTTAAGCTTTGCAGCATTACATAAAGGTATTGATTTTTAAAGTGATATTGTTTATTTGATTGCACGTGTAAAATTTCTCCATTGAGTGGAAGAAAAAACAGTTAGAATTAAGGGCATGGATGCACAAAGGACAGTTTAATCCTGACTTTTATACAAGCTTGAATCGAAAAATCGCCACTTGATAATAACAAGGGAAATGAAAGATCTGCATTTCAGAATCATCTTTGACAACCTCAGAGCACTTTGCAGGCAATCCAATCCTTTTAACGCAGAAACAAGGAACTGCAGATGCTGGTTGACTATAAAAGACACAGAGTGCTGGAGTAACTCAGCGGGTCAGGCAGCATCAGTGGAGAACATGGATAGGTGACACTTCTGGTTGAGACCCTTCTTCAGCCTGATTGTGGTGGTGGGTAAGAAAGCTGGAAAGGAGGTGGGGGCAGGACAGAGCCTGGCGAGTGATAGGTGGATGCAGGTGAGGGGGGGGGGGAATGTTGATAGGCAGATGATTGAACAAAGGCAGCCAGAGGATGTCGTTGAGGCAGGTAACACACAGCAATTTGGACAGGTTCATGGATAGGAAAGGTTTAGAGGGATCAGGGCTAAATGCAGGTAAATGGGACTAGCTTAGATGAGGCATCTTGGGCAGCATAGATGTTGGGCTGTTTCTGTGCTGAATTACTCTATGGCTCTGATTTTCTTATTGGTAGAGAAGGTTTTAATGGCCCAATTGTCAGGTTTAGCTCCTCAAGTCTTTGTTTTCTACAGGTGCTTAGCATGACTCACTCACCTCCAGATTCAGGGACAGGATCTTCCCAGCTGTTATCAAGCAACTGAACCATCCTACTAACAACTAGAGAGCAGTCCTGAGCTACTATCTACCTCATTGGAGACCCACAGGCTAGCTTTAATCGGACTTTACTGGACTTTATCTTGCACTGATCATATATCTGTACACTATCATATATCTTTATCTGTACACTATGGACGGCTTTATTGTAATCCTGTGTGGTCGTTCTGCTGGCTGGTTAGCATGCAACAAAAGCTTTTCAATGTACCTCGGTACAGGTGACAATAAACGTATCTAAACTAGACTAAATTAAACTGCATTGAGGGTGTAAAGAGCAGTACTATTATGTGCTGTTATATGTATGGGTTATGTCGCGGTTGTAGGAAGTACACTGTTGTCTACTATCAATGATGCAGGGCAGAGAGCCATCTATAGCACTGGGGGCAGCAAAGTGAAGCTCGCCAGCAATGGAGCAGATTGCAGCATTAACTCTGTGTTTAATGGAATAAAATGCCTCCTATTCCTGCCTGCTCCATCTCTTTGAAGATAATCAAAGCTCTCTGAGCTCCCCATGGGTTTACAATCTGTCTCGCTCTTTGCTCATAAAATTGCACCGCGGGGAGGAAAATAGTTTGGCATATCCGTAGCAGAATCACAACCTTCTACCGCGATCTGACTCCGTAACCTGTTGAGTGCTCACTGCATCTGATGCCAATCAACAATAGACTTTCACTGAACTCAAGCCCTCTGCTCTTGGCCGAAGGAGTGGGTTTCTGTGAGAAGAATGAGTGATGAGCAAAGGGTGAAGCTGGAGTCATTGAGCAGCTGGAGTTGGCTGTGGTGAGACTACTCTTGGAATGCAATGCAGACTGGTCTAATAAAGGGTATGCTCTGGGCAAAGAAAGGCCTTCAGAGAAAGAGTGGACCTCGTGCCAACGTGTAGCTCTCACTTATAGAGTCATAGAGTCATACAGTGTGGAAACAGGCCATTCGGCCCAACTTGCCCAAATACGGCACAGGCTTCTGATGGAGATTCCGCTTTACCTTGTCCCTGTCAGGTTTAGTCTTAGTTTCAGTTTTAGAGATAGAATGTGGAAACAAGCCCTTCGGCCCTCCGAGTCTGCACTGACCAGTGTTCACCTGTACACTAGTTCTATCCTACACGTCTGCATGTTTTTGGAATGTGGGAGGAAACCGGAGCACCTGGAGGAAACCCGCACAAGGAGAACATGCAAACTCCACACACAGGCAGTACCCGAGGCCAGGATTGAAACTGGGTTTCTGGCTCCGTGAGGCAGCAGCTCTACCACTGCCCCATTGTGCAGCTATTACATTAAGGCAATAGGGAAAAAAAATTGCAAAGTTTGTGCCAATAGCCAGTTTGTTTGGACTCTCCCTTGATCCACATTGCATTTGGATGATGGGGTGCAGGAAATGGTAGGACTGAGCCATCCTACCAACAACTAGAGAGCAATCCCGAGCTACTATCTACTATCTCCATTGGAGACCCTTGCACTATCTTTGATCGGACTTTACTGGACTTTATCTTGCACTAAACATTATTCACGTTATTCCCTTTATCGTGTATCTGCACACTGTGGATGGCTCAGTTGTAATCATGTAATGTCTTTCAGCTGACTGGTTTGCATGCAACCAAAGCTTTTCACTGTACACTGGTACTCATGATGATAAACTGAGCTCACTGGTTGAGAAGGAGTGTGCTTGTGGCTTGATGTCATGGATTTAACTCAACAGTTCTAGTGAGATCTTTGGAGATGGGACGGACTTGCTTTTCTGCGAATCCATTCAAGGCATTCCAAAATATTTGTCAGCCAATACAGACCTTTTGAAATGCCGTTGCTAAGTGCAACAAAGGGAGAAGCCAGTTTGCACACAACATCCCACCGGGATGCAGCATAGCTTGGTTTGGTAACAGCTCAAGATCACCAGAAATTGCAGAGAGTTGTGGATGTAGCCTAGTCCACCACACAGACTATCCTCCCATCCACCGTGGTGCAGCGGTAGAGTTGCTGCCTTACAGCGAATGCAGCGCCGGAGACTCAGGTTCGATCCTGACTACGGGCGACGTCTGTATGGAGTTTGTACGTTCTCCCCGTGACCTGCGTGGGTTTTCTCCGAGATCTTCGATTTCCTCCCACACTCCAAAGACATACAAGTTTGTAGGTTAATTGGCTGGGTAAATGTAAAAATTGTCCCTAGTGTGTGTAGGATAGTGTGTAGGATAGTGGGCGGCGCGGACTCGGTGGGCCGCGCTGTATCTCTAAATCTAAAAAATAAATAAAAATCTACACTTCACGCTGCCCCGTGAAATCTACCAACTTAATCAAGGACCATTTTCACCCCCAGTCAATCCTGCTTTTCCTCTCTCCCATTGGGCACGAGACACAAAAGCTTGAAAGCATGGTCCACAAGTTTCAGGAACAACTTCTTCCCTTCTGTTATTACACATCTACACAGTCCACCCATAAGCAAGGGTGTCGTCTGAGCTTCCAATCTATCTCATTGGGGGCCCTTGAACTTAAAAAATAAACCTTCACTTTCCCTGTGACTGTAACACTATAATTCTGTAACACTATATTTTGCACTTTGTACATTTCTCTCTACAGATGCTACCTGACTCAATGCGTTTCTCCAGCATTTTATGCTTTGCTCTTGTGATTCCCGGCCTTTTTTTTGTTCTTGAATAAGATGTATCCACTCCATTAGATTTAGGTTGAGGTTTATTATTGTCATGTGTTCTGAGGGAAAGTGAAAATCTTTGCTTTGTATGCTATCCAACCAAATAAGATAATACTGTGTCTAAATACTGTGTCAAAATAAGTACAACAGTTAGAGTGAAAGAGAAGATACAGATATCAGAATATGGTTCTCAGTATTAGAGCACAATAGTTCCAGAGACAAAGTCCAATGAACGCAATGGGGTAGAGGATTGGATAATACCCTAGCTTATGGAAGAACCGTTCAGAAGCCTGATAATAGAGGGGAGGAAAGATACAAAGTGCTGGAGCAACTCAAGGGTCAGGCAGCATCTCTGGAGAAAAAGGTCATTTTTTCTCCAGAGATGCTTCCTGCCCCGCTGGGTTACTCCAGCACTTTGCATCTATCCTTGGTAGAAACCAACATCTGCAATTCTTTGTTCCTACAATAGAGGGAAGAAGCTGTTTCTGAGTCTGGTAATGCACGCATTTAAGCTTCTGCATCTTCTGCCTGATTATCTGATCCAAAAGCTTTGAAAGTGTGGGGGGAAATCTGGCTTTCTGTCAGTGCAGGTTGATATGAAAGTAGAGGTCCATTATCAGAAGCCAATGAAATAAATCTTCCAAATGTATTTGCCTCCTATCTATGGACAGTTGTCGTGCCTGACATTTCCAACATTTCCCAACTCAGCATCCAGCATCTGCAATTTCTTTTTCCCCACTTTGAAACACTTCATTGCGTTTGCTCTGTATGGAAGTGTAAAGTGTGGCTCTGCATTCAGATACATCCTGTGGTGATACATTATGTGATTTCAGCCCCATTGCTATGAAAATCACTGACCCTTTTCACAAGCTGGTGCATATGTTTTATTTTAAATAGATCGTGTTAGGTTGTAAGGAAAAAGCAGGAATACTTCTGTATTAACCATTTCAACACCGGTTCAATTAAAGAAAGAATGTGCAGCCTAAAAATAACATTTGAATATTGTTGTAACAAAGGCGTATGGTGTCCTTGCCTTACTGGTCAAGTCAAGTCAAGTCAATTTTATTTGTATAGCACATTTAAAAACAACCCACGTTGACCAAAGTGCTGTACATCAATTCAGGTACTAAGAAACGAACATACAACATAACAGCACATACATAAACAGTTCACAGCGCCCCCTCAGAGTGCCTCAAATGCTAGGGAGTAGAAATAGGTTTTGAGCCTGGACTTAAAGGAGTCGATGGAGGGGGCAGTTCTGATGGGGAGAGGGATGCTGTTCCACAGTCTCGGAGCTGCAACCGCAAAAGCGCGGTCACCCCTGAGCTTAAGCCTGGTGATAGTGAGTAGCCCCAAATCGGCCGACCTGAGGGACCTGGAGATAGAGTGGTGGGTTCGAAGATTTTTTATATGGGGGGGGCAAGCCCGTTTAGGGCTTTGTATGTGGTCGGGCCTTTGTGTATAAGAGTCAGGAAGTCATGTTGGATTTTGGTTGGGCTGTATTAGGATTATAGTCTGACGAAGGGTCTCGAACAGAAATGTCACCCATGCCTTCGGTCCAGAGATGCTGCCTGTCCCGCTGAATTGCTCCAGCATTTTGTGTCTGTCTTTGGAGTATGGTGTTCAGTTCTGGGCGTCTCATTACAAGAAGGAGGTTTAGAACAGGGTGCAGAAGAGGTTTATGATAATACTGCCTGGATAAGAGAGTCTTAGCTGTAAGGAAAGGTTGGACTAACCTTGTTTTCTAACCTTGGACTAAGATTGTTTTCTCTGGAGTGTCAGAGGCTGTGGAGAGATCTGATAGAAGTATATCAAATTATGAGAGGCACAGATAGAGTAGACAGTCAAAATCTTTACCTCTTTATCTCAGGGTGGAAATATCATAGTTTGAAGGGCATGGTTTCAAGGTGAGAGAGGCAACATTTAAAGGTGGTGCATGGGGCAAGTCTTTTCCACAGAGAGTGGTGGGGGCCTGGAATGTGGTGGTGGAAGCAGATACAACAGTGGCATTTAAGAGTCTTTTAGATAGGCACATGGATATGGAGGGACATGAATCACCTGCAGGTAGAGGAGATTAGCTTGGCATCATGTGTAGGAAGGAATTGCAGATACTGCCTTACACCGAAGATGGACACAAAATACTGGAGTAATTCAGCGGGTCAGGCAGCATCTCTGGGGAAAAGGAAGAGGTGGCGTTTCGGGTTGAGACCCTTCTTCAGATAGAGTCAGGGGAGAGGGAAACGAGGTATGAAAAGATACGAGGAACAAATGAATGAAAGGTATGAAAAGAACTTGGATGAAAAGAAATTAAATGAAAAGGAAAAGGCTTTGATTTGTTCTTTCCATACCTTTCATTCATTTGTTCCCTGTATCTTTTCATACCTCTAGTTTCCCTCTTACCTGACTCTTACACTGAAGAAGGGTCTTGAGCCAAAACATCACTAATTCCTTTTCTCCAGACATGCTGCCTGACCCGCTGAGTTGCTCCAGCATTTTGTGTCTATCTTAGCTTGGCATCATGTTTGCATGGACATCGTGGGCAGAAGGGTCTGTTTTGTGTGCTGCACTGTGCTATGTTCTCTGTTCTCCAGGCAAGTTTGGTTGCCTCATCGCTCTCATTCTCAATATCGAATTCCAAAGTCATCCACGCAACAAAATATTTTGAGGAGAGTGAAAAGGGCAGCTACAAAGCACTAACCACAAAGCCAAACGTTGATGCTGTTTGTTTGTCCCTGAGGCTGTGATAAGTTATGGAATAGTTCTTGCATCTGCATACAGATACTGATACAGTTAATCCAAAGGTGTGATTTCAAATCCCATCGTGGCAGGTGGAATGTTAAATTCAACTTATTAAATTTGTGAAGTGATTAATTGCATTTGGAATAAAGCTTTCAGAGTAACTGTGAAACCACCGAGCTGCAAAATCCCACCTGCCTCTTCTTTTCGGGACATGAATCTGCGGACCCCGCTGGTACAGGCAGAGGAGGGAAGAGAGTGAGAGAAGGGGAGAGAGGGAGGTAAAGTGGGAGAAAGAAGGAAGGGAGGAGGAGCAGGAGAGGCTGAGAGGGTGAGAGGGAAAGTTTGAGGGGAAAGTGGGGATGAAGAAAGGAAGAGGGAAGGAAGGGAAGGAAAAGCAGAAGAGAGTGAGTGAACAAAATGGGAGGGTGAGAGAGGGAAGTGAGACGGGAAGAGCGGGAGAGAGGAAGTGAGGAAGTGAGGAAGAGGGAGAGAGAGAGAGTGAGAGTGGAAGAGAGGAAGAGAGGGAGAGGGGGAGGCAAAGGGAGAGTGTGAGAGAGGGAGGGAGAGAGAGCAAGGGAGCAAGGAAGAGAGGCTGAGGCAAAGAGTGGCACAGAGAGTGGGAGAGGGGGGAGGGAAAATGGTATAGAGCTGGAGTTGAAGAAGGGAGGGAAGGAGACAATGAGAGAATGAGAGAGCAGGAAAGGGGTGGTGGGGGGGCGGGAAAAAGGGTGAGAGGGGAGAAAATGAGAGGAAAAGTGGAGAAATACTGTGAAGTCTTGACACAATATAAAACAGAACATTGAAAGAATCATGTACACAGTTACCAAAATCCCTTTTTTCTAATGTAGGTTAGAAACAAAAAAAATCTTTGTGTGGCCAATTTGAAAAGCAATTGCACTAAAAATGTCTTTCAAATATTATTGCAGGTAATATTATTGCAGATCAAATAACCCGAATTTTACAGTTAATGGCTGAAGGATAAATCTTGGCAAGTACTAGGGAGGGCAACTTTGCTCATGGTTCAGTCATGGCCAAGGGATCTATTACACTCCTTCCAGGGGATCACAGGTGTTTAACACTTCATGCAAAACACTGTCACTGTTAAAAGTTGTTAAGTAAATCAGGAATTGCTAATTGAATTAATTTGAAAATAAAAAGCAGTAAACAAAATTTCACGTTAAAATTCACCTGGTTCACTATATATAGTCTGCCGCCCTTATGTATCTGTGACTTTCGATCCAGTATTTTGCTTGAATTCCAATCAGTCCAGAGGCAATCCGAGACACAAGGAACTGCAGATGCTGGAATCTGGAGCAAAACGCTCAGTAATGGAGGAACTCAGCGGGTCAGACAGCATCTATGGACGGAATGGGCGGATGACATTTTGGATCGGAACCCTTCTTCAGACTGATTCTAGTAGGCGGGAGAAAGCTGGATCAGAGGTGGTGGCGGGACGAAGCCTGATCATTTCGATGAACACTTATGTCATGGTCTACACATTCTCCCATTTGCCAAACTCCCCTTCCCATTCCCATACTAACCTTTTTGTCCTGGGTTTTCTCCACTGTCAGAGCAAGGCCACACACAAATTGGAGGAAAAGCACCTCATATTTTTCTTGGGCAGCTTACAACCCAGCAAATATATCTATCAAATGTTGTTATAGTACCTGCTGCAACTACCTCCTCTGGCAGCTTGTTTCATATTCTCACCACCCTCTGTGTAAAAACATTGCCCCACAGGTTCCTAGTAACTTTCCCCTCTCACCTTAAACCTATGTTCTCAAGTTTGTGTAGAAACAAGGAATGGCGGATGCTAGTTTACAAATAAAAAGACACAAAGTGCTGGAGTAACTCAACGGGTCATACAGTATCCTTGGAGGTTACGGATAGGTGATGTTTCGAATCGGGACACTTCTTCAGACGGAAGTACTTTTGAAGCAGAGTCCTGACTGGAAACATCACCAGTCCATATTCTCCAAGGAGGCTGCCTGACCCACTTTGTGTCCTCTTGATTCCTGTACTCTGGGTAAAAAAACTCTGTGCATTCACTCTATCTATATACCTTAACATTTTATACACCTCCTAAAGTAGCAGATGAATGTCCATTAGTAAAAGCAAAACGATCAACCATCAATTCCAAAGTTATCCTCAACGATCCCATGGTAGCATTCAATAAACTCTTCCCAAGGACTATCTTCAAATGCCAAAATCAGCCAGATTGATTTGAAGTTTCTGAATTGATGGCCTGCGATTATTTTTAAGAGTCAGCATTGTGCGAACCGCTGATAAATGTCTTCTCTGCGCCAATGGGCCTCCCGCACATAATTGGCTGGAGTTAGCCATGCCTTGCTCATTATCCTGAGGAGTGCTGAGGACATCCATCTGGTCCAGGTGTCCTGTAGACTTCAGACCATATGCTTTGTTGACCTCTGCAGAGGTTGTAGTGTTCCTGAGACAAATTTGATTGTGTTTGGAATTCATCCATGGCCCACATATGTCAAGAGCAAAATTAAAACCCATCTGGCACTATTTGGTCCCGCCTGACACCCTTACCATGAATCTTCCTTGAAGCAGGAGGGTGGTCTCTAACTCCAGCAGCAAGGTACAAAATTATCCTGTAACTATCTAGTTTAATTTATTTTAGTTCAGTTTAGTTTATTGTCACGTGTACTGAGGTACAGTGAAAAGCCTTTGTTGCATGCTATCCAATCAGCAGAAAAAATATATCTGTGTAAGAAGGAACTGGAGATGCTGGTTTAAACCAAAGATAGACACAAAAAGCGGGAGTAACTCAACGGGACAGGCAGCATCTCTGGAGAGGAGGAATGGCTGACGTTTCGGGTCTGAAGAAGGGTCTCGACCCGAAACATCACCCATTCCTTCTCTCCAGAGATATTGCCTGACCCACTGAGTTACTCCAGTCTTTTGTGTCTATCTTTGAAAAAATATACATGATTGCAGTCAAGCTGCCCAAGATAAAGGGAATAATTTTTAGTTTAGTTTAGAGATACAGCACGGAAACAGGCCCTTCGGCCCACCGGGTCCGCGCTGACCAGCGATCCCCGCACATTAACACTATCCTACACCCACTAGGAACAATTTTTACATTTACCAAGGCAATTAACCAACAAACCTGTACTTCTTTGGAGTGTGGGAAGAAACCGAAGATCTCGGAGGAAAGCCACGCAGGTCATGGGGAGAACGTACAAACTCCGTATAGACAGCACCCGTTGTCGGGATCGAACCCGGGTCCGGGTTGCTGCATTCGCTGTAAGGCAGCAACTCTACTGCTGCACCACCGTGACCGCCCCGATAAAAAGTGCAAGATAAAGTCAAGTAAGGTCCGATTAAAGATGGGCTCCAATGGAGATAGTAGATGGTAGCTCAGGACTGCTTTCTAGTTGCTGGTAGGATGGTTCAGTTGCCTGATATCATCGGGGAAGTAACTGTCTCTAAATATGGAGGTAGATAGTAGAGTGATCGAGTCATAGAGTCATACAACATGGAAACATACCCTTCAGCCCATCTTGCCTACACCGACCAAAATGTTCCACCTACACTAGTCCCATCTGCCTGCATTTAGTCCATATATCTCCAAACCCATCCCATTCATGGGTCTGTTTTAATGCTCCTTTGTGTGTTTTTTACTTTGTGTTCAATGCAAGATTCCAGCATCTGCAGTTCCTTGTGTCTACATTGTACTGTTCCACTGCAAAATCTCCTTAAGGTATGGCTACTTTGAAGTGGTTTGAGTGACACAGTGGAGCAGCGCTAGAGTTGCTGCCTTACAGCACTAGGGACCGGGGTTTGATCCTGCCTAAGGGTGTTGTCTGTATGTTCTCCCTGTGGCTGCGTAGGTTTGTTCTGGGTGCTCCGGTTTCCTCCCACATTCGAAAGACGTACAGGTTTGTAGAATAATTGGCTTCGGTAAAACTATAAATTGTCCCTAGTGTGTAAGATAGTGCTAGTGTATAGAAACATAGAAACATAGAAACATAGAAAATAGTTGCAGGAGTAGGCCATTCGACCCTTCGAGCCTGCACCACCATTCAATATGATCATGGCTGATTATCCAGCTCAGTAACCTGTACCTGCCTTCTCTCCATACCCCCTGATCCCTTTAGCCACAAGGGCCACATCTAACTCCCTCTTAAATATAGCCAATGAACTGGCCTCAACAACCTTCTGTGGCAGAGAATTCCACAGACTCACCACTCTCTGTGTGAAGAAATGTTTTCTCATCTCGGTCCTAAAAGACTTCCCCCTTATCCTTAAGCTGTGACCCCTGGTTCTGGACTTCCCCAACATCGGGAACAATCTTCCCGCATCTAGCCTCTCCAACCCCTTAAGGATTTTATATGTTTATATGTATGGGATGATCGCTGGTCAGTGCAGACTTGGTGGGCCAAAGGGCCAGTTTCTGCTTGATATCTCTGAAGTCTAAAGTCTAAAGTTCTCCTCCTCTTTCAGAGATGCTGCCTGACCCCTGAGTTACTCCAGCACATTCTGTTCTACTCCAGTTAATGGTTCATCACTTTATTATTGAAGTTCAGTTGTGGATAGAAGATTAGCAAGAGGGCAGGCCAGGAGTCCAGGGTTAGGTAGACTCGTGTAGATCTCACGAGTGGGTAGAGTGTTGGCTGTGAAATGCAGCTAAGCAATCATCCTTACTTTGGAGTAAGTCTGAGGAAGGGTTCACAACCGAGACCTACAGGGGTGGGTCAGAGAAAAGATTTAAAAAAGCCGTGGCTGATAACTACAGGGCAGTGGACAAACAATTAACAAAGCTAAAAAATATATATTTTCACTCTGAGTGACTACATTTTGTAATAATTTTAATGCATTAAACCCTTCAGTGGCTTCATCAATCTGATGGTCCTTGTGGGCATGGTTAATAGTTCATTGTGATTTTACTGCCACTATTTGCCAGCAGTTGATAGCTCTCCTGTCGCTGAGTGTGAAGGCTCTAGGTTCAAGCTCCACTCTACGGTGGCGGTCACACATCAGTGCATTACTGACGGTGTGCCGGAGTGTTAAAGCTGGTTACTTTTGGCTGTGACTTCAGAAACATTTGAATTTGACAGCACGATAGAAAGTTTTCAGCTGGCCAAAAATAGATGTTATTGCAATTTTACATGCCTGCTCTTGGTCGAAAACATGCAGGATCTGGCTCTTCAGCTAATCATACAGGTACTTCTTACTTACAATATCAATAGTCAATAGTCAATAGTCAATGGTCGTTTATTTGTTACATACACATAAATGTGTAGTGAAATGAAACATTACCCGCAGTTGAAACACTAAGACCAATAAGAATAATCAATAAATATGCAATAACACATACAATCATACACTAACACCAAACAAAAGAAACATCCATCACAGTGAGTCTCCTCCAGTCCCTTTCACTGTGATTGAAGGCCAGAATGTCTTTTCTCTTCCCTGCCGTCTTGTCCCGAGGTCAGGCTGTTGAACTTGCCACGTCTGGGCGGTCGGGGCTCCCGACATTGGAGCGCCGCGCCGGACGGTGAAAGGTCCACGGCCTATTTCAGGCCGCGCCGGACGGTGAAAGGTCCGCGGCGGGCCGACCCAAGCCCCGCGATTCGGGGCGGGCGAAGACGCTGCCGCTGCCGCTGCCGGAGCTCCCGATGTCGGTCCCAATCCAGGGGCCTTGAGGCTTCCGACGTCCACGCGGCCCGCGCCGGAGCCTCCGGAGACGAGTCGCAGCCGCTCCCGCAGCATCCGCAGGCAGCCAGCGCCGCAGGTGGTGAGTCCGGGCCGCGGGCTCTGCGAACCAGAGCCCCAGGTGGTCCCAGGTGCATGGCCGGTGGTGGTAGGACGCAACGGGAACGGGGACACGACACAGAAATAAAGGTCGCGTCTCCGTTCGGGAGAGAGATTTTTTTACAGTTCCCGTTCCCTCCCACCCCCCCCCAAACATAAACATACAAACACTACACCATATTAAAACTACAATTCATACAAAAACAACAAAAAACACAAAAGACAGACGGACTGCAGGCAAGCCGCAGCTGCGGCGGCAGCGCTGACTCCAACGACGGTGACACAAGAAACGTTAGACTTTAGAGATACAGCGCGGAAACAGGCCCTTCGGCCCACCGATTTCACGCCGACTAGCAATCACTCCGTTCACTGACGCTATCCCACATCTTAGGGACAATTTACAATCCTTTACCAAAGCCACTTAACCTACAAACCTGTACGTCTTCGGAGTGTGGGAGGAAATTGGAGCACACAGAGAAAACCCACACGGTCACAGGGAGAACGTACAAACTCCGTACAGACAGCACGCAAGGTCAAGATTGAACCCGGGCCTCTAGCGCTGTGAAGGAGAAACTCTACCGCTGCACCACTGGGCTGCCCTACTGCAGATACCTCTGCCATACTACAGGTGATGGTTTACAAATAATGATACAAAGTGCTGGAGTAACTCAGCAAGTCAGGCAGCATTTCTGGAGAACATGGACAGGTGATGTTTTGGGTTGGGACCTTTCTTCAGATTGGAGACCCACTGAGTCACTCCAGTACTTTATATCTGCGCTTCTTACTTAAGGTGTTTATTCCTGCCTTCAGTAGCATTTGTACGATACTTTTTCCCTCCTGTCTTCTGATTACGAACACAAGAACACACAGTATACAAAACAGCACAGAATAATACAGCACAGAAATAGTCTCTTCAGCCCACAATGTCTGTGATGAACATGACGCCAAGCTAAACGAATCTCCTCAGCCTACATGTGATCCATATCCCTTCATTCTCTACATATTCATGTGCTTATCTAAAAGCAATGCCCTTGAGTCTTTGTCATTTCCATCCTGGGAAAAATGTTCTGACACGTCCCTATCTATGCCTCTCATGATTTTATATACTTCCAGCAGGTCTCCCCTCAATCTGCGTCGTACCAGAGAAAACAATCCAAGTCTGTCCAACCACTTCTTGTAACTAATGCCCTCTAATCCAGGCAGCATTCTGGTAAACCCCTTCTCCACCCTCTCCAAAGCCTCCGCATCTTTCCTGCATTGGGACAACCAGAAATGTACTCAATATTCCAAGTACACTCCATCAAAATTCCTATAAAATGTAGAAGCAAGAACGTGCAGATGCTGGTTTATACCTAAGACAGACAAGGTGCTGGAGTAACTCAGTGGGTCAGGCAGCATCTCTGGAAAAAAAGGATGGGTGACGTTTCAGATCGGGACCCTTCATCAGATTCGAAAAGTCACCTATGCGTTTTCTCCAGAGATGCTACCGGACATACTGAATTACTCCAGCATTTTGTGTCCTTCAAATTCTTATAAACCTGCATCATGACTTCCTCACACTTAACACCTTGAATAATAATGTTGCTTTATCAACCAGTTTCATTGATTGTATGCTACTGTAGGGTGACACAGTGGCGCAGCAGTAGAGTTGTTGCCTTACTGCACCATAGACCTGGGTTTAATCCTGACTGTGGGTGCCCTCTGTACGGATTTTGTACATTCTCCCAATGACCATAAGGGTTTTCTCCGGGTGCTCCATTTCCGCCCACACTCCAAATGCGTACAGGTTGGCAAGTTAATTGGCTTCGGTAAAAATTGGAAAGTTGTGCCTTGTGTGGATAGTGTTAGTGCGCGGGGATCGCTGGTCGGCACGGTCTTGGAGGGCTGAAGGGCCTGTTTCCATGCTGTAAAGATGATCGGACCGGCAAGTTGCTTTTATCTCTTTTTAAAAAAAAGATTGGAAATTATTTTGTCCAATTGTCTAAACTGTTAAAGTGATTCAGTATGACTTGATACAGAAAAGAAAATTATTTCCTCTAAGCAATATCCAAACCAAGGAGCACAATTGTTTTTTTTTACAATTTCCAGGCAATTCAGCAACTTCAGCAAGGTGAGAATTACAGATGCAAAACTTTTGCCCTTGACTTTACTTCTGTCTTTTTTAAAAAGACTCGTCTTCTTTACACCAACGCCAATAATAATAATAATAACAACAATAATAATAATAATAAATAGTTAATTTGTGCAGAAATAAGGGAGAAAATGCCACGCCCATCCAGAATGTAACACCTTTTGGATGAAACAAAAATCAATTTATTTGCTTTGATTAAACTCAGAGTTACCATGGCAACAATTTCATGCAACTCCCCTCCCCCATCCAAACAATGAATAATTTCAAGGTTACAATTTCCAATCTTAACGCTGGAACTCGCTGACATTCGCGACAGCAGCCGGCAGGAACAACATGTTGGAGCGCTGCATTGGAAGGACATGGGAATAAGAAGCACTTCATGTTGATTCTGAAACAAAACTGTGTTCAATCTGGTGATGCATCACCAAAGATTTAATTTGGGGGTCAGGAATTTGCAAACAGTTTGGATTTGGAAGAGTTTGAGGAAGGGAAGGGAAGGGTGGGAGGAGTTATTGATTGGGGCTAAAATTGGGTCAGTTTCTTCCCCGCAGTTATCAGTCAGCTGAACTATTCTCTCACCAACTAGAGAGCTACCTCATATGGGACCTTTGATCTTTGAACTATCTTTAATTGGACTTTACTGAATTTTATCTTACACTGAACGTTATACCCTTTATCCAGCATCTGTACACTGTGGACGGCTTGATTGTAATCATGTAAAGGCTTTTCGGTGACTGGATAGCATGCAACAAAAAAGCTTTTCACTGTACCTCGGTACTCGTGACAATAATAAACGAAACAAAATTAAACAAAGAACTGCAGATGCTGGTTTATACCAATTCTAGACACAAAGTGCTGGAGTAACTTAACGGGTCAGGAGAAGAAGGAAAGGATCTCTTTCAGGTCAGAACCTTCCTCATACCCTGATAGATTGGGTTCTTCAGCTTTCAATTAAATATGTCCCCATGACCTTCTTTTGCAGTCTTTCTTTCTCTTTTAGCTGACTTGCAGAAATTCCTATGCAATTCATGCATGATATATGTTTTTGTGTGTTGTGTACATCTATGTGCCTGTGGTGCTGCTGCAAGTGAGACTTTCATTGCACCCGTACCTTACCATACGTGTGCAGATGACAATAAACTCAAGCTTGACTTGACTTTCCGGTCCCTGCCTGTCATAGGGTTGAAGTCATTTTTCAATGCATCTGTTCGTTTACTATTAGAGATACAGCGTGGAAATGGAACCTGTGGTCCACCGAGTCCATGCCGACCAGTGATCACCCTGTACACTAACACTATCTTACACACAATTTACAATTTTACCATAGCCAATTAACCTACAAACCTGCACGACTTTGGAGTGTGGAAGGAAACTGGAGCACCCGGAGAAAGCCCACGCGGTCACAGGGAGTACGTACAAATCCGTACAGACACCACCCTTAGTCAGGATCTCCGGTTCTGTAAGGCATCAATTTCACAGCGGCACCACCCAGCATCATTTCCACGACAGAAGTTGGCATTCAGCCTTGAGAAGGTGAGCCCAAATTATCCACAAAACGCTCTGTAATCTATTAATGAGTAAAACTCCAGGTTTTTCTTTCCATTAAATGTAAAACGTCTCCCTGGACTTGACACTACAAATGTGAATAAACCCATATTTGTCCATTTCATTTGAAGATGGACACAAAAAGCTGGAGTAACTCAGGAGTAACTCAGCGGGTCAGGCAGCATCTCTGGGGAAAAAGAATAGGTGACGTTTCCGGTTGAGACCCTTCTTCAGAGTGAGAGTCAGGGAGAAAGCGAAATGAGAGATAGACACGGTGAATAGTGAGACATTGTCCATTTCGTTGATTGGGTAGGTGTTAATGATCGCAGTTTACTTAATGACTCCCTTTTAATACGTTAAGAGAGAGAGAGAGAGAGAGAGAGAGAGAGAGAGAGAGAGAGAGAGAGAGAGAGAGAGAGAGAGAGAGAGAGAGAGAGAGAGAGAGAGAGAGAGAGAGAGAGAGAGAGAGAGAGAGAGAGAGAGAGAGCTGTGGGCCATCATTCCTCCGTTGTTTTTCCTTTATTCCGGCATGGTGGTTACCATGGAGATCTGGCCAGAAAACAGAAGTTCCACAGAGCTTTACAATGGAATTGGACTGACCTCCCTGTTCCACAACCGATGTTATTTAATAGGCATTTGTATCCCACAGGGAAAACAAACATATTTTGTATCTATTTGTGCAAAAACTCTTTCTTTCCCTGTCTTCATCTCCATCCATTGTCTTCCTGTGGGGGCAATTATTTTCCTAGTCACTGCGTGCAGCATCCACAGAAATATGTTCATGAAGGATTTGCCTGTTGGGATTTGGAACTAAATTGTAAACATGTTCCATCTTAATGATTTATCTCTAAATAACTGAGACAATCGGAAAGGTTATTAAAAACCTGGAACTTCAATTAATGTAAAGGCTGAACGTCAATTAATGGTAGTCAAAACCGAGAATGTTCTTTGTTAGGTTTAGGTTTAGCTTTATTATTGTCACGTTTACAGTGTAAAGCTTTGTTTTGTATGCTATCCAATCAAAACTGATACAGTAATGCTCCAGCATAAACACAATCAAGGCAAACTCAAGTACAACACATAGAACACAGGGGAAGATACAGAGTGCAGAATGTATCAATGAATGAACTGCAGATGCTGGTAGACTCAAAGTGCTGGAACGACTCAGCGGGTCAGGCAGCATCTCTGCAGAAAAGGGACAGGTGACGTTTTGGGTCCAGTTTCCTCCCACATTCCAAAGACGCGTGGGTTTGTAAGTTAATTAGCTTCTGTAAATTGCTCCTAGTGAGTAGGATGCGAAAGTGGAATAACATAGAACGAGTATGTGGGTGATCAATGGTCAGTGTGGACCCGGTGGGCTGAAGGGCCTGTTTCCACGCTGTATCTCTCAACTAAACATAAACCAATTGTTAACAGGCAGCATGGTCTTTAAGTAGAAACAAAGAACTGCTGATGCTGGTTTATACCAAGGATAGACACAAAGTGCTGGAGTAATTCAGCGGGTCAGGCAGCATCTCTGGATGAAAACGGATGACTTTTTCTCGAGAGACGCTGGCTGACCCACTGAGTCGGTCTTTAAGACACAGGTTGTGATTTTCAACATAACATAACATAACATAACAACACTTTATTGTCACTCGGCACAACACCGAACGAAATATCAGCAGTCACAAAACACAGCAAAAAGAAAAAAAACACAGGACACCCGACCCCAACACAAACATCCATCACAGTGACTCCAAACACCCCCTCACTGTGATGGAGGCAACAAAACTTCCCCTCTCTTCCCCCCGCACCCACGGACAGGCAGCTCGACCCCTACCGAGGCAACCGACACGCACAGCCCCCGCAAGAGGATGGAAGGCCCCGCGGCCGAGCCGCCCCGGGCACCGAAACGTCCCGCGGCCGCACCGGGCGATGTTAAGTCCAGCGGCCGAGCCGCACCGGGCACCGAACCGTCCCGCAGCCGAGCCGCACCGGGCGATGTTAAGTCCCGCAGCCGAGCCGCGCCGGGCACTGAAACGTCCCGCAGCCGAGCTGCACCGGGCACTGAAACGTCCCGCGGCCGAGCCGCACCGGGCGATGTTAAGTCCAGCGGCCGAGATGTTGGACTGCAGGACGTGCCAACTTCCTTTTATTCCACGATAGTCGTTACCATAGAGACTTGGACAGGAACCTAATGATCTACAGGGCTTTTCAATCGGAGTGGTGCGACCTACCAGGTTTTTGATTAGTTTCATTTAATAGACATTTAGAGTTGGCAACAGAAGCAGCATAATAGATCTTCCCTCATGCATAAACTAATTCTTTCTCATCGTGTGCCTCAGTCTAGCCATCTGTCTTCCCAAGGAGAAATTATTTCACTAGTTACAGTCCCATTAATCGAACTTGTTCTCAAAACGGAGGCAATTTTAATTGTTTGATTGGTCTTACTGCCAGAATTATAGTGGACCTTTTGGAGGAACCCTTGACAGTTCTATTTTCCCCACCATAGCGTAGGATGCTACCACAGTCCATTACCAAAGCTTACTTCGAAGACGTTTTGTGAGATCCTCTATCACTGCTCCCCCACTATGATTCATGTTCATAGGTTCATAAGTCATAGGAGCAGAATTAGGCCATTTGGCCCATCAAGTTCACTCCACCATTCAATCATGGCTGATCTATCTTGCCCTCTCAACCCCATTTGTCTGCCTTCTCCTCATAACCCCTGACACCCGTACAAATCCGCAAGAATCTGTCAATCTCTGCCTTAAAAATATCCATTGACTTGGCCTCCGCTGCCTTCTGTGACAATGAATTCCACAAATTCATCACCCTCTGACTAAAGAAATTCCGCCTCATCTCCTTTCTAAAGGTATATCCTTTTATTTTGAGGGTGTTCCCGCTGGTCATAGACTCTCCCACTAGTGGAAACATCCTGTCCACATCCACTCTATCCAGTTTCAATTAGGTCCCGCCTCATCCTTCTAAACTCCAATGACAGGGCCAGTGCAGCTGCTCTACGACCATGTTTTAACCCAGACTTGAGACCTGTTACCCGCCACACTTTGTCCCGCCTCCCCCCTTTTCCCGTGTTCTTCTCCCTTTCTATTGCAGTTGAAGAAGGGTCTCAACTCAAAGCGTCACCTCTTCATTTTCTCCAAAGATTCTGCCTGACCTGCTGCGTCACTCCAGCACTCTGTGCCTCCTTTTGTAAGTCAGCATCTGCAGTTCCTTGCTTCCACATTTTTTGGCCTGAATAGGGTTCCCCGGCTCGAAACGTCACCTATCCTTGTTCTCTAGAGATGCTGCCTGACCTGCTAAAGGTGCAGCAGTTATAATGGGTGACTTCAATCTACATATAGATTGGGTGAACCAAACTGGCAGGGGTGCTGAGGAAGAGGATTTCTTGGAATGTTTGAGAGATGGTTTTCTAAACCAACATGTCGAGGAACCAACGAGAGAACAGGCCATTCTAGACTGGGTATTGAGTAATGAGGAAGGGTTAATTAGCAGTCTTGTTGTGCGAGGCCCCTTGGGCAAGAGTGATCATAATATGGTAGAGTTCTTCATTAGGATGGAGAGTGACAAAGTCGATACAGAAACAAATGTTCTGAACTTAAAGAAAGGTAACTTTGAGGGTATGAGGCGTGAATTGTCCAAGATAGACTGGCGATTGATGCTGAAAGGGTTGACGGTGGACATGCAATGGAAGGCATTTAAAGGTCGCATGGATGAACTACAACAAGTGTTCATCCCAGTTTGGCAAAAGAACAAACCTGGAAAGGTAGTGCATCCGTGGCTAACAAGGGAAATCAAGGATAGTATTAAAACAAAAGATGAAGCATACAGGTTAGCCAGAAAAAGTAGTGTTGTACTTTGTGGTCCGGTACCTGTTGTACCTTTAGTGACTCTGGAAGGACCACAAGTACACGTGTATAAAAGGTTACATTGCTGGAGCTCAACTCCAGGCTGTTTATTCCGTGGCCACCTGCATTCAGAGTGACCCATCACTTATATACACAGCCATACAAAGTAGTTCTTGGATACACAAAGTAGTCCCAGCAATATCACAACATCCCCCTTGTCTTATATATTACAACATCCCCCTTGTCTTATATAAAATTGTTTTCTTTACCATTCGAGGGCTAAAATATATTTAACAAACAAAACCAAAACACCATTGCTTTTTGCAAACAAAACCAATAACACAACTAAACACAATTAAACACAATTGCTTTTTTTCGCCATCATGGTGGTTACTCCTCTGCGGAATTTCACTCATCGCCGTGTGGTCACTCATCTCCGGATGGTCACTCATCTCCGGGTGGTCACTCACTCCGTGTGGTCACTCACTCCGTGTGGTCACTCCACAGATATATACATTTATACAAAAGCATCAAATATAATACATTAAGCTTTCACTACACATATCACTACACAGGTCATTAAACACAAAATATTCATTTTGTTCCATATCTTCCCCTCAAGAAGACGTGCTGTGTAGATCAAACGTAGTGTAGGCTCTAGATGCTCCACCACCATGATTTGCCTGCCACTGCTGGCCTCCCACTGCTGGGCTGGCACTGCTGGGCTCCCACTGCTGGGCTCCCACTGCTGGGTTGGCACTGCTGGGCTCCCACTGCTGGGCTGGCACTGCTGGGCTGGCACTGCTGGACTCCCACTGCTGGGCTCCCACTGCTGGGCTGGCACTGCTGGGCTCCCACTGCTGGGCTCCCACTGCTGGGCTGGCACTGCTGTAATCGCGGTGCGCTGGCCCCGCCCACAAGTACTCCCGGCAGCTGCCGCTCAAATTCGAACGCGCTGCCGCTGCCTCGGGCCCAGGGCCGTCCCGACTCTACAGTCGACGCGCCTGGGTAAGTACGCAGTGCCTCGGCCTTTACCGGCCGCTGCACCTCCGCGGGTGGTCGGACCCTCCGGTCGCCGCACACCTCCGTAGGCGTCGGTCTCCTCCAGGGCTCTCCCGGTTGCCGCACACCTCCGTGGGTGCCGGTCTCCTCCAGGGCTCTCCCGGTCGCCGCACACCTCCATGGGTGTCAGCCTCCCCCGGTCGCCGCACACCACCGTGGGTGTCGATCTTACCGGTCGCCGCACACCTCCGTGGGTGTCGGTCTTCCCCGGTCACCGCACACCTCCGTGGGTGTCGGGTCTCCCGGTCTTTCCGGTCACCGCACACCTCCGTGGGTGTCGGGTCTCCCGGTCGCCGCACACCTCCGTGGGTGTCAGCCTCCCCCAGGGCTCTCCCGGTCGCCGCACACCTCCGTGGGTGTCGGTCTCCTCCGGGGCTCTCCCGGTTGCCGCACACCTCCATGGGTGTCGGTCTTCCCCGGTCACCGCACATCTCCGTGTGTGTCGGGTCTCCCGGTCTCCTCCGGTTGCCGCACACCTCCATGGGTGTCGGTCTTCCCCGGTCACCGCACATCTCCGTGTGTGTCGGGTCTCCCGGTCTTCCCCAGTCACCGTACATCTCCGTGTGTGTCGGGTCTCCCGGTCTTCCCCGGTCACCGCACATCTCCGTGTGTGTCGGATCTCCCGGTCTCTCCCCCGTGAAGCAGTCGCAGGCTTCTACATCTCGGGCCTACACAGGTGCTGGGGCGCGACGTGGGCCTACACGCACCTCCCCCAGCAGCTTGCAGCGTCACGTCGGCAACTCGGCGCCGACTACTGAGCAGGTAACTATACCAACTCACACTGGCCCTGTCGGGATGCACTCCAAATGTCCCGTACCGAGCTGGAAACTTTTCTTTTGTTTTGTTTCCCTTCAGGGCTTTTTTTCTTCTTCTTTTTTTTCTTCTTTTTAACCTTTTCTGCTCGGGCATGCTTCATTCCCTCCCTAGGCGAAACACCAAGCCGCTGCCACCATGTTGTTCTTCGTGGTCCGGTACCTGTTGTACCTTTGTTGTGACTCTGGACGGACCACGAGTGCACATGTTTAAGATGTTATCATGGTGCAGCTTGTACTCCAGGCTGTTTATTCCAAGGCCGCCTGGATCCAGAGTGACCCATCACTTATATACACAGCCATACAAAGTAGTTCTTGGATACACAAAGTAGTCCCAGCAATATCACAACAAGTAGCATACCAGAGGACTGGGAGAAATTCAGAGTCCAGCAGAGGAGGACAAAGGGCTTAATTAGGAAAGGGAAAATAGATTATGAGGGAAAACTGGCAAGGAACATAAAAACAGACTGCAAAAGCTTTTATAGATATGTCAAGAGAAAAAGATTAGTTAAGGCAAATGTAGGTCCCTTGCAGTCGGAAACAGGTGAATTGATCATAGGGAACAAGGAGATGGCAGACCAATTGAACAAATACTTTGGTTCTGTCTTCACTAAGGAAGACATAAACCGTCTGCCGGAAATAGCGGGGGACCGGTGGTCTAGTGAGATGGAGGAACTGAGGGAAATCCAGGTTAGTCGGGAAGTGGTGTTAGGTAAATTAAATGGATTAAAGGCAGATAAATCCCCAGGGCCAGATAGGCTGCATCCCAGAGTGCTTAAGGAAGTAGCCTCAGAAATAGTGGATGCATTAGTGATAATTTTTCAAAACTCTTTAGATTCTGGAGTAGTTCCTGAGGACTGGAGGATAGCTAATGTAACCCCACTTTTTTAAAAGGGAGGGAGAGAGAAAACGGGGAATTATAGACCAGTTAGCCTAACATCGGTAGTGGGGAAAATGCTAGAGTCAGTTATTAAAGATGTGATAGCATCACATTTGGAAAGTGGTGAAATCATCGGACAAAGTCAGCATGGATTTACCAAAGGCAAATCATGTCTGACGAATCTTATAGAATTTTTTGAGGATGTAACTAGTAGAGTGGATAAGGGAGAACCAGTCGATGTGTTCTATCTGGACTTTCAGAAGGCCTTCGACAAGGTCCCCAATAGGAGATTGGTGTACAAACTTAAAGCACAAGGTATTGAGGGTTCAGTTTTGAGGTGGATAGAAAATTGTTTGGCGGACAGGAAGCAAAGAGTAGGAATAAACGGGTCCTTTTCGGAATGGCAGGCAGTGACTAGTGGGGTACCGCAAGGCTCAGTGCTGGGACCCCAGTTATTTACAGTGTATATTAATGATTTGGACGAGGGAATTGAATGCAACATCTCTAAGTTTGCGGATGACACGAAGCTGGGTGGCAGTGTTAGCTGCGTGGAGGATGCTAGGAGGCTGCAGAGTGACTTGGATAGATTAGGCGAGTGGGCAAATGCATGGCAGATGCAATATAATGTGGATAAATGTGAGGTTATCCACTTTGGTGGCAAGAACAGGAAAGCAGAGTATTACCTGAATGGTGACCGATTGGGAGAAGGGGAGATGCAACGTGACCTGGGTGTCATGGTGCACCAGTCATTGAAAGCAAGCATGCAGGTGCAGCAGGCAGTGAAGAAAGCGAATGGTATGTTGGCATTCATAGCAAGAGGATTTGAGTTTAGGAGCAGGGAGGTTCTGCTGCAGTTGTACAGGGCCTTGGTGAGACCGCACCTGGAGTATTGTGTGCAGTTTTGGTCTCCTAACCTGAGGAAAGACGTTCTTGCCTTAGAGGGAGTACAGAGAAGGTTCACCAGATTAATCCCTGGGATGGTGGGACTTGCATATGAGGAAAGAATGGATAGACTGGGCTTGTACTCGCTGGAATTTAGAAGACTGAGGGGGGATCTTATAGAAACATATAAAATTCTTATGGGGTTGGAGAGGCTAGATGCGGGAAGATTGTTCCCGATGTTGGGGGAGTCCAGAACCAGGGGTCACAGCTTAAGGATAAGGGGAAGTCTTTTAGGACCGAGATGAGAAAACATTTCTTCACACAGAGAGTGGTGAGTCTGTGGAATTCTCTGCCACAGAAGGTAGTTGAGGCCAGTTCATTGGCTATATTTAAGAGGGAGTTAGATGTGGCCCTTTTTGCTAAAGGGATCAGGGGGTATGGAGAGAAGGCAGGTACAGGCTACTGAGCTGGATGATCAGCCATGATCATATTGAATGGCGGTGCAGGCTCGAAGGGCCGAATGGCCTACTCCTGCACCTATTTTCTATGTTTCTATGTTTCTATGTTACTCCAGCATTTTGCGTCTAACTCCATTTAAAATACACTTCAACAGGTTAATGTGCAGGAAAGTTTGAGAGAGAGGGATGGGTCAGATGCCGACAAATGGAACTATTTTAGATAAGGCATTTTGGTCGACATGGATGAGTTGGCCCGACGGGCCTTTCTCTGTGTTGAATGACTCTATGACTCCCTGGTCCATTGGTTTGAATGACGATTGAAATTCCATGGCACTCCTCCAAGGCATTGGGTGCTTGGAATCGTCAGCGTGGCATCCTTCCCTTACATGGAGATATATCTCACAGTTATTCAGCTGACATCCCTCTGGGGAATCATTCTGCTATTGCCTCTCAATTCCGTGAACCTGATAGGCACTGTGTACAATTCCAATCTGTTCCTTTGTCTATGTGAGTGTCCATGCTCTCTCTCTCTCTCTCTGCCGGCTGCCTTTAATACATTTGGCTCCCTCATGCACTTACTCCTCTCAGTATGCACAGAGCTATGTCGTGGTGTGTGAAGCTATACTTAGCATGCTGATGGATCTTCAGCAAAAATAAATTTCTCATCATTGTTTTCCAGTCCCCATGTTACATCTTACTGTCTCATCCATGACTCCTGAGACCTCTGTTCTCTGTAGATGACCTCTGGAGAATCCTTCGGTATAATTACTCCACCATTGTGTGACTGTGATGTTAATCACCAGGATCTTAAGCTGCAGAAATCACTGCTGAATCCTCCCTGCCCTAACTCTCAACTCATTTACCATGCTCCTCAAAAACAACTTCGTTTGTTCAGCTTTTGATCATTCTTCTCAAATGCCTGTGTCAGGTCCCCTGTCTGATGGTGAAGTGCTTCGGGATATTTTCCAATGTAAAGACACCACGTCAATATAATTTGTCGCAAAGAAATTTCCAAGAAATAAAAGGGCAACCAACCCCTCTTGCGTACAGGAATTGTTCATTGTTTGATTAAGTTGGAAAAATATGATGATCATCGAGAGAAGAATGGAGCTTTCCTCTGAAATAAAAGCAGAAAGTGTTAGAAACACATTGCATGTCTGAGCATCTGTGGAAAGAGAAATAGATTTAAAGTTTTAGTTCTCTAACCTTTTGTCTGAATTGGAAATGTTTAGTTTAGTTTAGTTTAGTTTAGTTTAGTTTCATTTAGTTCTGTTTTGTTTCATTTTGTTTCATATTGCTTCATTTGGTTCAGTTTAATTCAGTTTAGATTAGTTTAGGAAGGACGTACAGGTTTGTAGGTTAATTGACTGGGTAAAATGTAAAAAATTGTCCCTAGTGTGTGTAGGTTAGTGTTAATGTGTGGGGATCGCTGGGCGGTGTGGACTTGGTGGGCCGAAAAGGCCTGTTTCCGCGCTGTATCTGAAATATGAAATAATATAATATGAACTACAGATCTGGTTTATACCGAAGACAAACACAAAATGCAAGAGTAACTCAGCGGGTCAGGCAGCATCTCTGGAGAAAAGGAATAGGCAACGTTTTGGGACCCAACTGGCTGAAGGAGGGTTCTGATCCAAAACTTTGCCTATTTCTTTTCTCCAGAGATGCTGCCTGACTCATTGAGTTACTCCAGCACTTTGTGGCTATGTTTGGTTTAATTTAATTTAGTTTCGTTTAGTTCAGTTTACTTTAGTTTAGTTTAGTTTAGTTTATTATTGTCATGTGTATTGAGGTACAGTGAAACCTTTTTGTAGCGTGCTGTCCATCAAAGAAAAGACTATGCAAGAATACAATCAAGCCGTCCACAGTGCGTGGATAATGGATAAAAGGTTTAACGTTCAGTGCACGATATAACATTGAAGTCAGATAAAGTCTGATTAAAGATAACTCAAGTGTCTCCAATGAGGTAGAAGGGAGGCCAGGAACGCCTTCTAGCTGGTGAGAAGAGATCGGTAATGGCATCCTGCGGCTTAAAGTTATACAGCTGAGATACTACCAGTGTGTGATTGTGCCACCTCAAGGCTTCCTAATACAAATGCTAAGGGTGATCCAGTGATGCAGCTGGTAGAGCTGCTATCTCACAGCACTAGAGACCCGGGTTTGATCCTGACCACAGGCGTTGTCCGTGTCGAGTTTGCACCTTCTCTCTGTGACCATGTGGGTTTCCTCTGAGTGCTGCAGCGTGGAAACAGCCCCTTCAGCCCACCGAATCTGGAACTATATTCTATACTGTGTCTCCCTACGCTCTGCCTATTGTACTTAAGTTTGGTTTGACTATATTTTTGTACAGTATTATCTCACCAGTTTGGATAGCATGAAAAACAAACCTTTTCACTGTACATCAGCACATGTCACAATAATAAATCTACATCTAAATCGAAAGGTAACTTTCAAAACAAGCCTTTTCACTGTACCTCGGTACATGTGACAATAATAAACCTAAACCTAAAGATAATTTGCAAAACAAACCTTTTCACTGTACCTCGGTACATGTAACAATAATAGACCTAAACCAAATTCAATTATGCACAGGTATTTATAGAGGATGGTACACACAAAATGCTGGAGTAACTCAGCAGGTCAGGCAGCATCTCGGGAGAGAAGGAATGGGTGACATTTCGAGTCGAGACCCTTCTTCAGAGTGATGTCAGGTGGTCCCTGCTTCCCCGCTCTATCCCCGCCCCCTTCCCAGTTCTCCCACTAGTCTTCCTGTCTCCGATTTCATCCTATCTTTGTCCTGCCCCCTCCCCTGACATCAGTCTGAAGAAGGGTCTCGACCCGAACGTCATCCATTCCTTCTCTCCCGAGATGCTGCCTGACCTGCTGAGTTACTCCAGCATTTTGTGTCTACCTTCGATTTAAACAAGCATCTGCAGTTTCTTTCCTATTTATAGAGGAATGTATGTCTTCAGCACATGGGAGCAAAATAAACCTTTTACACTGATAAAAAAAAAGGTTATTTTACATGAGCATTAAGGTTCAGTGTGAGGAACATACATACTGAGTCAACATGTCATTATATCATTAGTCTGGTTGTTCTTCGTGCAATTTGTAAAGAAGGTGAGTGACCGCGTTTATACAGTATCTTTCCTTTCCTTTCAAAATGTTCCAAAGCATTTTACAGCTAATTAAGTTCCTTTGAAGTGTGGTTCCGAGTATAATATTAGCTCTATTGTGAGTTAAGAAAGAAGAAAATTATATTTCTACATTGACTTTCATATCTGTAGAACATCCCAAAATCAGCGACACAATTCTCCAGTCTTGTGTTGTAAAGAAACCACATAGCCAAGTAATATGCCAACAAGTGTAACTGGCAATGATAATATGTAACAAGACATTTTGTTATTACAGTGCACCTTGAAGGATAAACAATGACTGGGACATCTTGCTATTCTTGCATCAGAGCATGGTTCAAGAACAGCTCCATCCAAGACCGCAAGAAATTGCAGAGAATTGTGGACGTAGCCCAGACCATCACTCAAACCAACCTCCCTTCCATTGACTCCATCTACATTTCACGCTGCCTTGGCAAGGCCACCAGCATAATCAAGGACCAGTCTCACCCTGGTCACTCACTCTTCTCCCCTCTCTCATCAGGCACGAAGGACAGAAGTTTGAAAATGCATATCTCCAGATTCGGTAACAGATTCTTTGCAGCTGTTATCAGCAACTGAATGGTCCTCTTACCAACTAGATGGTGATCCTGACCTTCCATCTACCTTATTGGAGACCTTTGAACTATCTTTAATCAGAATTTATTGAACTTTATCATGCATTAAATGTTGTACCTTTTGTCCTGTATTTGTACATGTGGATGCCATGTGGATGCCATGTGGATGCCATGTGGATGCCATGTGGATGCCATGTGGATGCCATGTGGATGCCATGTGGATGCCATGTTTGTAATTATGTATATGGCCTTTTCACTGACTGGACAGCATGCGACAAAAAACTTTTCACTGTACAACATGTGACAACAATAAACTAAACTATTGTTTGAACTACTTTGAATATAGGCTACTTTGAATATAGGCTAAAAATATTTTACTAGCTATAGTATGGTGGCACAGAGACACAGTTGGAGGAGCTGCTTCCTCATTGCTCCAGAGATCAGGGTTCGATCCTGACCTCCTGTGCTGTCTGTGTGGAGTTTGCATGTTCTCCCTGTGACCAAGTGGGTTTCCTCTGGGTGGTTTAGTTTCTTCCCACATCCCAAACACGTGCTTGTTAATAGAGATTTTGTGAACTGTGGAGGAAGTGGATGTGAAAGTGGGATAACGTCAAATTGTTATGTATGAATGATTGATGTCGACGTTGACTCGATGGACTAAAGGACCTGTTTCCATGCTACATCTCTCAAACAATTCAATGAAATGGGAGCTGCAATAGGGCTAATGCCTCCCTTGTGCTTCATTCAATGATTTTAAGCATTCAACTGCATCCTTTAATGCTCCAGCATCCGAACGCTGTTTTTTAACTAAGCACAATCTGAAATTACTTGCCTTTGCAATGAAGGTTACAGATAGAATGGTTTTGAGCTCTATTCAAGATTTAAGAGTGTTTAATTGCTCTATGAACTGACAATAGCATAATGAACTAGCTCGTAAATGCATTAATGCACAAAATAAAATAATTAAAATAAAATAAATTAATTAACAATTGCAATGCAGAATTTATAGATTTTACAGAGTAAATGTTTATATATCTGTTGTGCTGCTGCATGTAAGAATTTCATTGTTCTGTTTTGGGATATATGGCAATAAAACACTCAACTAGATTCGTGATTTTTTAGCAGGGGGTATTAATTATAGAGGGAGGTTGGACTGACTTGGATTGCTTTCTCTGGAATGCCGGAGGTTGTTTGGAGAGCTGATCACGTTCGGCACTGACATTGTGGGCTGAAGGGCCTGTACTTGTACTGTTCTGTTCTATTTTCCAAGCTCTCATACAAAAAAACAAAGTTCTTAGCATATCCACAGACACAGTCAATCAAAGTTCAAGATTGTTCTGATCTTATAATGAAGTGCAGAATCTGGGAAGATTTACCTGTGCAGAGATAGAGATTTAGTTTAGTTTAGTTTAGAGATACAGTGCGGAAACATGCCCGTTGGTCCACTGATTCCGCACTGACCAGCAATCCCCACACACTAGCATTATGCTACACAGACTAGAGACAATTTTCATTTCTGACAAGCCAATTAACCTACAAACCTGTACGTCTTTGGAGTGCGGGAGGAAACCAAAGATCTCAGAGAAGCCCACGCAGGTCACGGGGAGAACGTACAAACTCCGTACAGCAAGCACCTGTAGTCATGATCGAACCCGGGTCTCTGGCGCTGTAAGGCAGCAACTCTACCACTGCACCACCGTGATGCAGATTAGTTTAGCTTATTGTCATGTGCACCAAGGTTCAGAGAAAAGCTTTCATTGCAAGCTATCCAGACAGCGGAAAGACAATACACGATTACAATCGAGCCATCCATAGTATACAGATACATGATAAAGGGAATAACGTTTAATGCAAGATAAAGTCCACTAAAGTCCGAGTAAAGATAGTCTGAGGGTCTCTAGTGAGGTAGATAGTAGCTCAGGAACACTCTCTTGTTGTTGATAGGATAGTTCAGTTGCCTGATAACAGCTGGAAAGAAACTGTCCCTGAATGTGGAGGTGATGCGTTTTCACGCTTCGTCAGTCGATGCAGGTGGACTGATCATTAAAGCATCAGCCATCAACTGCATTGTACGCCCTCCTGGTATTTGATTCTATTAGTTTAATGGCTGTGAATATTGGGAGGGAGTTCAAGGAGTGACCAGTTCTCTGGGGTCCATTTAACATTAATGAACAAAAAACAATTTCCGCCCTACTGTTTCTAATATACAAAATGGCATAATTATAATTTTGCAAGATGTTGGTGGATGAATTCAATTATCTGAAATGTCCAAACCGGAAAGACTTGGGGGATATTTTTGTGGGAAATAAAATACATCAGGCTGTTACTGGAGATTTGGCTGATATTGCAATTAAGGCCCTTTTGTGGAAGAAGTTCGGCTTTCGGGGAGATCGCCTGTGTTATACCTGGGTGGACAGTACCTGAGATAGTTAATTCATGATCCTGATGGTTGTAGGAAAGTAGTTGTTTCTGAACCTGGTGGTGTAGGATTTCATGATCCTGTACCTCCTGCCCAGGAGCTGCAAGAAGAGAGCACGGCCCGGATGGCGGTGATCCTTAATGATAGATGCCGCCTTCATGATGTAGATGCCTTTGATGGTGCAGAGGGCTGTGGCCCCCATGTTGGGCAAGGCTGAGTCCACCACTCTCCCATTCAAACAGATGTGGATAGATGGTGGGATATTAGGTGAATAGAGAGTTGTGGGGATAATGCAGGAAGATGATCCATGAAGGAGAAGACCTGTCTTATCCTGATGAATGACAGAATGATCTTGAGGGGTCAAATGTCCTTTTCCTTCTCCGTTTCTGATGTTGCAGTGTTTAAGTGTATGGAAATACATGACTTCCTGCTGGACAATTGGAGCTCATTTCAGTCCTAACACCGGGAAGAAGGTATAAGAGCCTGTAAACTGTAATGTCCAGGCTCAGGGGCAGCTTCTTCCCTACAACCATCAGGCAATTAAACACCACAACACCCAAATAAGCTCCAAACTACATAGACTTGGAGGCATTGTTTTTGTCTTTACATTATTATTGCTTCTTTTTTATAATATACATGCTGAAACTTTTGATTGTTTAATATGATATTTACAGAGCACAATGTTTACATATTTTTAGTTTAGTTGACTCCGTTAACCATAGCTGATGTGCTGCTGCAATAAGAAATTCATTGTTCCGTTTCGGGACATATGACAATAAAATATTCTTGACCCTTGACTCTCGACCTACAAAATATGCCGTGGAAGGCAGACAGCTGAGCGCACGCACGTTCTGTGCTGATCAGGAAATTTACGGTTGTGTGGGCTTTGGCTCGTGATGGATGGCAAGCATGTCTTGCTTATGAAGACATCTCCAGATTGTCACGGTGCAGCCTTTTTCTGCCCTGCTCAGCTTTATTGCCCGTTCAATAAAAACCCACCACTGCGTCGCTGTTAGTGAACCAAGTCTCCCATTAGCCTCAGATATCTGACAGGAATTACATTATCGCTTTTACGCAAGTGCAGAGCTCGGCAAAAGTCTATGAAAGACTCCACTCCTCATGTCATCTGCAGGATAGCATGAGCTTCGTTTAGTTTAGTAATGTCAACCCAGGTACAGTGAAAAGCTTTTTTTTTGCTGTAATACATTATTACAATCAAGCCATCCACAGCATACTGATACAGGATAAAGAGAATAATGTTTAGTGCAAGATAACTTCCAGTAAAGTCCGATTAAAGATAGTCCAAGGGTCTTCAATGAGGTAGATGGTAGGTCAGGACTGCTCTCTAGTTGGTGATAGGATGGTTTAGTTGCCTGATAACAGCTGGCTAGAAACTATCCCTGAATCTGGACATGTGCTTTCTCATACTTCTGTATCTCCTACTTGTTGGGTGACTCTTAACAATGTCTGTGCCAAACATGATCCCAAATTAACGCATGGCGCAGTGGTAGAGTTGCTGCCTTACAGCGCCAGAGATCCGGGTTTGATCCTGACTATGAGTGCTGTCTGTGCGGAGTTTGTACGTTTCTCCCCCGGGACGGCAATGGTTTCGGCCGGGTGCTCCGGTTTCCCCCCACACCAAAAATGTATAGGTTTTGTAGGTTAATTGGCTTCAGTAAAATAAAAATGTAAAATTATCCTTAGTGTGCAGGATAGTGTTAGTGTACGGGGATCGCTGGTCGGAGCAGACTTGGTGGACCAAAGGGCCTGTTTCCACACTGTACCTCTAAACTAAAAACTAAACTAATCTCCTCTGCCTGCATGTGATCCATATTGTACGATCCCCCAGCAAATCCATGTGCGCAACTAAAATTCCCTTAAACGCCATTATCGTATCTGTCTCTATCACCCTAACATATTCCAAGCTCCCACCACTCTCTGTGTAAAAAACCTGCTCTGCACACCTCCTTTAAACATTGCCGTTCTCATTTTAAAGCTATGCCCTCCAGTCCTTGACATTTCTACCCTGGGATCAAGGACATGAAGCAGATAACCTCTCCTGACTAATCTGCTCTGCAAGTGTGTCAGCCAAACTGTGCTGTGCCTGGTGTGAAAACAAAGATAATTAAAGTAAGCATTTATCCAAAAAAAATTACAAATCATGAACTGTTCAATTAATATTTCATAAACACCAGAAATGCCTTTGAACCAAATGAAGAGTCCTTCTCCCAGTGGTACAATATAATAATCCATGATGCTATGAATACTAAATACTTATTTAGTGACAAGACTTTGGGAGAGGATGTAGCTGAACAGAATTAATTACTGTTTTTTGTAATATCTCAATATCTCTTGCACTGCGCTTATTTGGTGAAGATTTACAAAACATGTCACCACATGTTTGACGATGGATTGCTACTTCGTTTTCATTTCTGTTTCGAAATTAAAAATGAAGGGGGAATAAAAGCTAAAATCATAACTGCAGATGCTGGACATCTGAAAATAATAATAAAAAAATGCTGGAAATACTGGATGCTGGAAATATGCTGGAAATAACCAAAAAGTATATAATGACCGAATGGAATGCAAACAAAAGCTTTTCACAGTACCTCGGTGCACGTGACAGTAATAAACTACTAAACCAATAAATAAATAATAATTAATAAAGGAAAAAATGATACTCATTAGGTCAGGTGGCAGAGGGGGGGCGGAATGTGCTGGCAAGGGAAGGTTTTATTCATCTGTTTTCTGTGAGAAGGAAGGAATAACAAAGCCACAAAAGTAGTTTGACTCAAATACCATTTAAGCCTATTACCCAAACTGAGTCAATTTTCCTTCCTGTCGCGTTGCCATTCTCCCCACACGTCTGATGAAGGACCCCAACCCAAAACGTCACCTATCCATGTCTTTCAGAGATGCTGCTTGACCTGTTGAGTTACTCCAGCACTTTATATATATATTTTTTGTTGTAAACCAGCATCTGCAGTTCCTTGTGTGTGGGTCTTTCCTTGCATTTTCCACTTTGTATTTATCTTTCTAACATATTTTCTCTGTCGTGCTCCTTCTTTTTGTCTCTTTTACTTCTAGCTTCCCGACCTAAGTGTAAAATCTTCATGCTGCTCGGCCTTTTCTCTCTGCATCCTGCAATATTAAATGTTGCCTTTTTATTCGCTTTGTGTCTCCACCAGACTCTTTTGTTATTTCTATTTCTGACTCTTCCAGCCTCTCGCATTCACACCCTCTGTCTGTCTGTCTGTCTGTCTGTCTGTCTCTTTCAGAATGAAATGACGGACCTGTCACAGGAGCTTATTCTTTCTCTGTCAATTCTCCGCTGCAGATTCCTAAATGGTGCAGTCAGTTTTCAAATGTTTACAGGAAAATGTTCCCTCTCTTGTTGCCTCTCTCACTTCCAGCACATTAAAACCCCACTCACTAACTCTAGAATATGGCAGCAATTAAACCAAGGTCCACTGAACGAACATAAAAATCCCACAGTGCTATTTTATAGGAGAGCAGAAGAGTTCAACAAGATACCTGGCCAATATTTATCCCTCGAGCAACATTACTAAAAACAGAATTAACTATTCAATAACTTTTTTGAATCTTTTAATGCAGAAATCGGATGCTGTGTTTACACTGGAGTACTTTGGGTACAGCAGGCAGTGAAGAAAGCCTTCATAACAAGAGGATTTGAGTACAGGAGCAAAGAGGTCCTTCTGCAGTTGCCTAGGGCCCTGGTGAGACCACATCTGGGGTATTGTGTGCAGTTTTGGTCTCCTAATTTGAGGAAGGACGTCCTTGCTATTGAGGCAGTGCAGCGTAGGTTCACGAGGTTAATCCCTGGGATGGAGGGACTGTCATATGGGGAAAGATTGGAAAGACTGGGCTTGTATTCACTGGAGTTTAGAAGGATGAGAGGGGATCTTATAGAGATGTATAAAATTATAAAAGGACTGGACAAGCTAGATGCAGGAAAACATTTCCCAATGTTGGGGGACTCCCCAACCAGGGGCCACAGTCTAAGAATAAAGGGGAGGCCATTTAAAACTGAGGTGAGAAGAAACTTTTTCACCCAGAGAGTTGTGAATTTGTGGGATTCTCTGCCACAGAAGGCAGTGGAGACCAATTCACTGAATGGATTTAAAAGAGGTAGATAGAATGCTAGGAATCAAGGGATATGGGGAGAAGACAGGCACAGGTTACAGAATGTGGATGATCAGCCATGATCACAATGAATGGCGGTGCTGGCTCGAAGGGCCAAATGGCCTCCTCCTGCACCTATTTTCTATGTTTCTATGTTCTGTACATGATTGTGAATAACTAGTACTGATAACACAAAGCAGTGGTATCTCTGAGAAAGGCATAATTATGGGAATGAGTTCCACTGAGCAAAGTCAGGAGTGAATTTCTGCTACATTCTCAGCCAACTGTTGTCTAAAGATAATATTCAGATTAAAATGTGGAATAAAAGAATTGAATGGGGAACTCTCAGTTCAATTCATTTGCAAGTATATAAAATTATGAGTAGACAGTGATAATCGTTTTCCCATGGATGGAAAAATCAAATACTAGAGGGCATAGGATTAAGGTGAGAGGGGCCAAGTTTAAAGGAGATGTACAGGGCACGTTTCTTTACACAGAGGGTGGTGAGTACATGGAACATGTTGCCAGGGGTGGTGGTTGAAGCAGATATGTCAGAGTCATAGAATCATAGTCAAACAGTGTGGAAACAGGCCCTTCAGCCCAACTCGCCCACACCGGCCAACAATGTCCGAGCTACTGTAGTCCCACTTACCTGCGCTTGGTCCATAACCCTCCAAACCTGTCCTATCCATGTACCTGTCCAACTGTTTCTTGAAAGATAGGATAGTCCCAGCCTCAATTACCTCCTCAGGCAGCTTGTTCCATACACCCACCACCCTCTGTGTGAAAAAGCTACTACTCGGATTCCTATTAAATCTTTTCTCCTTCACCTTGAACCTATGTCCTCTGGTCCTCGAATCCTCTACTCTGCGTAAAAGACTCTGTGCATCTACCCGATCTATTTCCTCTCATGATTTTGTACACCTCTATAAGATCTCCCCTCATCCTCCTACGCTCCATGGAATAGAGACCCAGCCTACTCAACCTCTCCCTGTAGCTCGCACCCTCTAATCCTGGCAACATCCTCGTAAATCTTTTCTGAACCCTTTCAAGCTTGCCAATATCTTTCCCATGAAAATATGTTAGTTATGTTTAAAGACTTTTGAACAGGCATATGGATTTGCAGGAAATGGAGGGATATGGGTTATGTGTGGGTCGATCAGTGATGGCCTTGGCATTATGTTCGGCACAGAGATAGTGAGCTGAAGGGCCTGTTCTTGTGCTGTGTTGTCCTATGTTCTATGATCTTTGGTCTTTGTTCTTAGTTTTTTGTTGTTTTTTTTAGATTTTAGAGATACAGCGCGGAAACAGGCCCCTTTGGCCCACCAAGTCCGCGCCGCCCAGCGATCCCCACACATTAACACTATCCTACACACACTAGGGACAATTTTTACATTTACCCAGTCAATTAACCTACATACCTGTACATCTTTGGAGTGTGGGAGGAAACCGAAGATCTCGGAGAAAACCGACGCAGGTCACGGGGAGAACGTACAAACTCCATACAGACGGCACCCGTAGTCAGGATCGAACCTGAGGCTCCGGCGCTGCATTCGCTGTAAGGCAGCAACTCTACCGCTGCGCCACCGTGCCCACCATGTCTTAAATCAATAGTATTGCGCACGATTAGGTTTTACTCAGTCATGTGTTTCCTTTTTAGTCTTTACAAACTCTCCCTTTAAAAGCACCCTGTCCAAGATATTAAGGGATTGGAAGATAATGAAAGAGTGATATTCCTAATGGAGTGGTTTATCTCCTCTGCTTGTAGGCTAGGTGCAGCAGTAGAGTTGGTGTCTTACAGCACTGGAGACCTGGGTTCAATCCTTACTACGGATGCTGTCTGTGCAGAGTTTGGACATTCTCCCAGTGGTTTTCTCCGGGTGCTCCGGTTTCCTCCCACATTCCAAAAAAGTGCAGGTTTGTAGGTTAATTGGTTTCCATAAATTGTCCCTAGTGTGTAGGGTAGAACTAGTGTATGTGCGTCCCTTGGTTGGTGGGCCTCGGTGGGCTGAATGGCCTGTTTCCACGCTGTATCTCGAAAACTAAAACTAAGCTAACACATGCACTGTGCTCCAAGGCAAAAGATGAATCTGGATTTGGAACTCAATTCCCAGTATTAATGGGTCAATGACCAACCTTGTACCTCTCTGATTTCCTCAACCAGAGGCACTTTTAAAGTCTGGCTCTGCCTTTGTCAAAAGACATCAGCCTTTGTAGGGTTTTATACATGCTCAGTAGTGAGAGTATAATTCGGTCTCACAAACAGCAGGGGTGAATTTAATTTGTTATTAATTAAAATAGGCTGGAACACACAGTAGGCTGGATTGGGCCTGCCCAGAGTGTAACACAATGTCAAGTGAAATACATCAACTGCACAAGAATCATGAGAGAACGGCGATAAAAATGAACATGGATTGAATTAAACTTTCTTGCTCATTACCACTTAACCATTCAATAGCTGAATGCCCCCTGACTTTTCCAACCGAATGACCTTCTCAAATATAAACAAACCCTTTGTAGTTTTCAGTGGCATGTAAGAGAACGTTTGGATAGGCAAGGAATGGAGGGATATGCATCCCATGCAGCGGGTAAGAGTTGGTCTTGGTATCATGCTCGGCACAGACATTGTGGGCCGAAGGGCCTGTTCCTGTGCTGTACTGTTCTATGTTCTATGTTCTACGTTTACTATCCAGGAAATGATTGCTCACCCACCACAAATAATTTTGCAGTGTGCATTGAGTTAATTTAAGAGATGCTCAAAATATTACAGTTGTGTCTGTTTAGAAATATGTATAAATTATATACAAACAATTTTTACCCCTATCTATGGTCCAAGTGTCCTTAGAATTCTGTTATAGTACCTGCCTCAAATACCTCTTATGGCAGCTTATTTCATTTACCCACCACCCTCTCAGCGAGAAAGTTGCCTCTCAAGTTCTTATTAAATCTTTCTGGTCTCATCTTAAACCTATGGCCTCTGGTTCTTGATTCCCCTACTCTGAGTAAAACACTGAATGAATCATTCACCTTTTCTATTCCCCTCACAATTTTATTTGTGATAGCTATTCCCCTCCTGCGCTACAAGGAAAAAAGTTCAGTTCTCTTGTTGTAGACAAAAAATTGCCAGTACGCATACCATTCCTTGCAGGTGTCGAGAGTGGATCATCATCCTCTAAGCTGCATAAGTTGTTTAGGGGCTTGACTGCCTAATTTAAGTAATAACTTTTACTCTTGAACTCTGTCAGGGAACCCGTTTGGATTCTTATTCCTCTGATTGAACCACACATTATACCATGTAGGAAGGAAATCCAAATGCTCATCTACACAGAAGGTAGACACAAAATGCAGGAGTAACTCAGCAGGTCAGGCGGCATCTCTGGAGAAAACGAATAGGTGACATTTAGGGTTGAGACCTTTCCTCAGACTGAGAGTCAGGGGAGAGGGAAACTAGAGGTACGAAAAGGTACAGGACAAATGAGAGCTGGCACCGATGGTCAAGGAGCCCACAATGGTCCATTGTTGGCTGTGGAGGAGGTGATAATGAAGGGATACTAACAGTGAAACTAGCAGGATGACTAGGGTGGGGGAGGGTCGGAGAGAGGGGGAATGTCACACATCACACATTTTATCACACATAATACTATTCAGCCCAGTAACCACTAACTTAGATCTCTACTTAGACTGCTGGTGTTACATAATGTGGAGCATCTTGGTTAGCATAGGCATGTTGGGCCGAAGGGCCAGTTCCCATGGTGTACGAACCTATAACTCTGTGACTCAATTAATACATGAAGAGATTCAATGCATCAGTGAAGAAATAAAATGACGGACAACGAATATTCTGAACTCCCCTCCATTTAGATTATCAAAACAATTATTCCAATTGATTTAATGCTCTATCGCAGTGGCATATTCCCTGTCACTTAATGTTAGCAATGAATAGTAATTGATTTTCACTTCCACCTGTGGCAACCCTTAAGCAAAATTCTAAAAGGAATATATATCGAAATGCATCATTTGTATCTCTGCTGACATTTATTTCCTTCATTTACCTTCTTAAATCTTCTACGTTAAAAGCTACGAGTAATTTTAAATTATTATTGTTAATGTATCAGTATTAACAAAGTGTGTAGGAAGGAACTGCTGATGCTGGTTTACACCAAAGATGGACACAAAATGCTAGAGTAACTTAGCGGGTCAGGCAGCGTCTCTGGAGAAAAGTAGGTGACGTTTCAGGTCGAGACCGTTCTTCAGACTGAGGGTCGGGGAGAGGGAAGCTAGAGGTATGAAAAGGTTCAGAATGAAATTAGAACCGGCACCGAAGGCCAAGGAAAGGTAGAGCCCACAATGGCTGTGGAAGAGGTAAGTGTGTCAGAGTAAAGAATAATGATTCACATTAATTCAAAGAGTTTGGTGGAGCCAGTCTTCGAAAGACTTCCCACTCTGAATTGTGTTTAGGGCTGTAAATCGAATTGAAAAACTACAAGATCTCACATATACTCACTTTATTTTGCACTGTACACTGGAGTCTGAAAAGAGTGCATTATAGCTTTATTGACTTTCACTTTTTTAAGCCATATTTTCCTCTTACATATTTTCTCATACCTTTCCTATCTACAAAACCCAGGTAGGTTTTCTTGGGGTGCTCCGGTTTCCTCCCACACTCTGCAGGTTTGTAGGTTATCTGGCTTCGGTAAAAATTGTAAATTGTTCCAAGTGTGTAGGATAGTGCTAGTGTACGGGGTGATTGCTGGTTGCCGTGAACTCGGAGGGCCGAAGGCCCTGTTTCCGCACAGTATCTCTAAAATCTAAAGTTTAAAATCTAAAATGGAGAACATGCCTACTCTACTAGACAACGCCGGAGGTCAGGTTGGAACCAGGGTCTCTGGTGCTGTAAGGTAACAAATCTACCACTGTGGTTATCACAAAATGCTGGAGTAACTCAGCAGGTCAGGCAGCATCTAGGAGAGAGGGAATGGGTGATGTTTCGGGGCGAGACCCTTACCAGCATCTGCAGTTATTTTCCTACACAAATCTACCACTGTGCCTCTGTAACTCTTCAAGACTTTCACCTGCAATTAATGTCAATCAATTCAAATTGACGTTCAATTGATGTTTTCTTGATGTTTTTCACAAAGTTCTGATGATTATTAAATAACCTTTGAATCTACTTGTGTTTCTTTAATTGGCGAGAATTTATTTCCAATTCACCAGAAAGTTTCCAGCTGAGTTCCATCTGTTTCCGATTAAAACTTCCTTCACAGGATGGCACTCGGCTTCAGAATGGTACTCCTTATTTTCCCAACCACATTAAATAACATCAGCAGTGTAAATAGACTTTGAAGTTAATGGTTACGAAGGATGTGCAATGTTCTGCGTGGTTCAGTCAGAAGCACTAGATTCCAAACTAATGGAATGCTGTGCGTGGACATAAACCATACTCTTGAACTCTTTTGCAGGTGGACTAAAAATATATCTTAATAATGTGGTAATCAGTATTCTCGGTTTTGTTTTAGTTAGGTGACATTTTAATGTCTTTATTGAAAGCTGGTTCCTTCAACAATTCAGCACCCCTTTTAATGTTACGCTGGTGCTTCGTTTAGTTTAGAGACTAAACTCAGTCCACCCAGTCCGCGCCGACCGGCGATCCCCGCACACTAATACTATCCTACACACAAGGGCCAAATTACAATTTTACCAAAGGCAATTAACCTACAAGCCTGTACATCCTTGGAGTGTAGGAGGAAACCAGAGCACCCAGAGAAAACCCCATGTAGGTCACTGGGAGATCGCGCAAACTCTGTAAAGAAACACCCGTAGTAAGGACCGAACCCGTGTCTCTGGCGCTGTAAGGCAGCAATTCTACTGCTGCGCCACTGTGCCGCATTGGTGTGTTGGGCTATATCTTGTTCTTGCATCTGAAGTCTGAGTATAACTGATGATAGAACGGATGGCTGTGTATCTGTCATCAGCTGCACATCAGCAGTATAAATTCTCCCATTGAGAGAAATTGATATAGGTTTACAAGCCATTATGTTTCTTTAATAGCTTCTTACGTTCTTGGAATAAACCATAAAAGTCACCAGTCTTTGAACTGATGTGGAGTACACAATAACAGCAGCTTTGTCACAGTGCTGAAATGTCTGACATTGGGATTCCCAGAACTGGAAGGAATAACTTATAATGCTGTAGCTATATGTAAGAATTTTATTGTTCTATGTCGACACATTACAGTATGACAATAAAACACTCTTGACTCTCAACTCTTGAAATAACGGTGATGTAAAAATCGAGATTGGAGAATCGGTGTCAGTTTTTCTTCTGTGGACACAGCATTGCCTCAGAAAGTTACGGATTAAACCTTGAGCAACACACAAAGAGCTGGAGTATCCATGTTCTCCAGGAAGAAGGGTCTCGACCCGAAACGTTACCCATTCCTTCTCTCCAGAGATGCTGCCTGTCCCGTTGAGTTACTCCAGCTTTTGGTGTCCATGGTTTAAATCACCCATTGCAGTTCCTCCCTACACATTCTCCAGAGATGCTACCTGACTATGCTGACTTACTCCAGCATTATGTATCTGCCCTTGGTATAAACCAGCATCTCTCGTTTTTTATTAGAAAATATAGGCAGACTGATTGTTGAACATCTGCAAAGACACTCAAATATACAAGAAAGTCCCTGCAATGCACTTGTCAAATTAAATATTAGGCAAATACACAGTGAAGTCAGCATGAGATCTCTCCCCCTTGTATTCCATTACCTTTGGGTTTCAGTGCAAGATTCCATCAGTTTGAGGGAACAAGGTTCACAGTGATTTGTCTTGATCTGAAGTAAGCTTCATTCATGGAAAATTGACTTCACCCATAATCAGAATCCCATTTATTTCAGCTAGGTAATTTCTATTAATTCTGACCCACTGCATGTGGCTTGTACTTTAATACCAATCTCTATGGGTTTGCCTCCACGCTGCCTGTCAGCAGACTGCAAACTTTGAGAGAGCATTTCTGAGCTGTTAATTTAAAATAAGGAAAATAAATAGATGTATGAATTAGATTCATCTGAGCATAAAATTCCAAATGGAATCAGCAATGAGCTCCCTGGTGCAATTATTAATCAGCCTAAGGCAAGGAAAAGAATGCATGAATGAGAGAAACCGCAGAGCGGGGAAGAGACAAAGAGAAGAGGCAAAACACAGAGAGGAGAAGAGCGAAAGGGAGAGTGGCAACCAGAGAATGAACGATGAAAAACAAAAGAGAGGAAGGAAGAGACGGGAAGAATGAAAATAAACGAAAAAGGTTTAGAGAGAAAATGACCAAGCATGGGCAAATAGGACTAGTGTGGATTAGGGCATCTTAGTTGGCATGGACAAGTTTACTTTAGTTTAGATTAGTTCACTTTAGTTTCGTTTAGCAGTGTGTAGGGTATGGATGAGAAAGTGGGATAATATAGAGCTGGTATAATCAGGTGATCGATGGTCGGCGTGGACTCGGTGGGATCAAGGGCCTGATTCCATACTGTATCTTGAAAACTAAAATTAAACTAATGCACAGCCGAGAATGTTTGGGGAGACCTCTGTGTCTCCAAAAGGGGGGAGAGGGGAGAGGGGAGAGGGGGAAGTGAATGGACAATCTCTAAACCTATGACCTCTCCCACCAGGAATAGCAAGTCCAGCAAGCGGCCTGGAACGTTATCACCGGTGAGTTCACATCTTTTGCCCATGGTCCCGGGATGGATATTTATGACTAATCCTTCATTGTCCTAGATTACCCTCCCCAACAGTGCCATGTTAGCACCACCACCTAGACTGGAGGCTGAGGCTGAGCAGTGATCTTATAGCAGTGTATAAAATAGTAAGATTAAATGAGAACTTACCAGTTCGAAGTTTGATCTGTATTTTATGAGGAGTTACGATGAGGGACTACGTGAAGACCCCGTCCAGCACGCATGCGCGACATTCTTCAAAGCAGCGGTGTGGATTCACAGAAAAAACACAATGATTGAAATAAACATAGTAAAGAAAGGATAAGAACTTAATTACCAGTTGATCTGTATAAAAGAGGGTGGGAGCAGAGGGCACGTAGTCCCTCATCGTAACTCCTCATAAAATACAGATCAAACTTCGAACTGGTAAGTTCTCATTTAATCTTACTATTTTATTTCGGAGTCACGTGAGTGACTACGTGAAGACTTCAAAGCTCTGTGATTCCGAACCGTGTACCAGCTCATGCTTCACTCACTGTCTGAAGACCTTAGAGGGAGGAAGTATGTTATCGCAATCAAGAACCCTGTTTGTGAACAAAAAAGGTTTGTTAATGACAACAAAGAACAGAGAGCTCCCCAGGGCTCAAATTAAATATTATCTGCAGACTCTAAAATTCTGTCTGCAAATGTAGCAGGTTGCGCCAGCGGTTTATTATAAAACCTTTGGAAAGTTCTTTCCGAGGACCATCCTGCTCTGGCCAGAATATGGTCGATAGGCACGTCCATTCGACTAGCCGCCGACGTAGATGCAGCCCTGGTGGAGTGAGATTTGTAAACATTAGTATTCACTCCTGCGGACTTAAGCACCTGCTTGAGCCACCTTGAAATGGTTTGGCTCGTCACCTGACCATGAGGCTTCTTGTGGCTTATCCATAAGGCTTTTTCTCTCCCTCTTAAGTTGTATGTTGTGTCTATGTAATTGGCGAGATGGGTCTTGGCACACAGCCGTGGGTCAGATGAATATGCCCAGAACTCCATGACTGGAGGCGTGGTACCTGGTCTAGTTTGTTTGACCAGTCCCTGAATATGGAATGTGAAACAGTCCAATGACTCTGTCATGCTGTCCAGCCTCAGAAGGTGGAGGGACTGTACCCTTTGAGCTGACACTGGTGCCATGAGCATGACTGATTTCAGTGTAAGTTGTTCCAGCGTGAGTGCCCTGGGCGGTGGCCATCCCCTAAGGTACGTCAGCACAATGCTGACATCCCAGATCTGAGTGTACCTTGGTCTGGGGGAATTGGTGTTAAAAATGCACCTCATGATTTTTACCACTAATGGATGGGACCCCAAAGTCAGTTGTCCTGCTGCTGGAACCAAATAAGCTGACAACGCACTCCTGGCTGTATTTATGGCGCTGTAGCTGAGTCCTTCCCGATGTAATCCAACCAGGAACTCCACAACACTGGTGGCTGTCGCTGTAGTGTGGGTAGTTCCTGTTTTGGAGCAATACCGTTCCCATTTCCTTATGTTGGTCAGGTATTGTCTCCTGGTGGACTCCCGGTGGGATGCGGTCATCATGTTGATGGCGTCCTCAGACAGTCCCAGGCCCAGTAGAGGTCTTTTTAGAATCTGCAAGCCAGGAGATTGACTCTGTCATGGCACGGGTGACTAATGCCTGACACTGGGTGGATTAATAATTCCGGACTGCTGGGGAATTCCAACGGTGTTTCGACAGCCATGTCGAGGGCCACTGGGAACCATGGCTGTGTAGGCCAGTCGGGTGTTATCAAGATTCCTGAAGCGGAATCCAATTGAATCTTGCGTGACAGCCGACTGATGAGGCAGAAGGGAGGAAAAGCATAAAAGAACATTTTCCCCCAATGCAGCGTGAATGCATCAACTGCTGCTGCCTCAGGGTCTGGTTTCCCAAGCGACATATGTTGGTACCTGGTGATTCAGCCTGGATGCAAATAGGTCGATATCTGGTGTGCCATATTGCTTTGTAATTTCGGCAAATACTTTGGGATTTAACATCCATTCGATGTTATCGTTAAATTTGCGTGACCTGGTGTCTGCCACTGTATTTTGCTTACCTGGTAGGTAAGTTGCTGATAACCAAGTATGTCTTTCGACACACCATTGCCAGATTAGGTTGACCAATTTGTCACACGATATCGACTTTACACCACCCATGTGTTTGATATAAGCCACCACCGTGGTATTATCTAATTGCAACCGGACATGTGCATGATGCGTATTAGATGAATATGCTTTTAAACCATAAAACGCACCCAACATTTCTAAATAGTTGATACCCCGTGTCTGTAGGCAAGATGATTTAGAATTAGTCCATCTGCCCCCTGTGCTGGATTGCATGTTAGTTGCTCCCCAGCCCAAAGCACTGGCATCCGTTTGCATGGTTAATACTGGGTTGGTTATTATTATGGGACTGGAACTGAGCCTAATGTTCCTTGTCCACCATTGTAACTCTGGAATGGATTCAGCAGTTAAATACATGGCTCGGTCAAAGTGACCTGAGTTTTGCTTTAGTGCGTGCACTTTTGCTCTTTGTAAATTTTTGGTAGTGCAAAGGTCCAAATTGTACAGCTGGAAAAGCTGCTACCATTTTACCAAACTCTAGCTACCTGCCGTATGGTTGGCTGACGTTTATCCATTAGTTCGTGGCATGATAGTGCCAATTCTGATGCTTTCCCCTTCGGCAGAGTTACAAACATGCGAACAGTATCAATCGTAAATCCAAGATAGTCCATGGTAGTGGACGGTGTAAAATTGGATTTATCTGGATGTATGACAAACCCCAAAGTTTCAAACAAACGTTTGGTAAGGCTTTAAATTGCCATAGCTGTTTCATCCAGATAAACTTTAAGTATTTACGATGCTCCTTGTGTATGGGTACTGAGTAGTAAGCATCTTTTAAATCAATGCCTGCTAGAAAGTATCCTCTAGAAATCAAAAGTCTGGCGGTTTCAAAAGTTCCCATCTTGAAATGTGTATAGTTAACTGACTCGTTAAACGTAGTTAAGTCAATGATGATGCGACATCCACCATCTTTTTTAGTTTTAGTGAAAATATTAGACACAAATTCCAAAGTTCATGTTTTGTTCTTTCAATGACACCTTTTGCTAGTAGCCTCATAAGTTCAGCTTGACCCTCTTGTTTCTCTTTGAGTGAGAGGGTGAATACCCTTTGGGGTATAAGCTGAACTGGCGGAATATTTTTATGAACAAAGTCAATTTTATAGCCATGAATGCAGCTTAGTATGTACTTGTCATTAATGATGGTTTCCCATGCATCCAAAAACCAGTGCAATCTCCCCCCTGATAGTATAGAGCCCGTACTGGTCATATGCTGAGAGGGACCAGACCCACCTACCTCCATGGTTACTGGTGCTACTTCTGCCTCTTCGCTGGACGATGAGGTGTCTGCTGGGCTGTAGAGGCCTGCTGTTGGCCTTGATGTTGTTGGGGGTGGCACATTTTCCATGGGGTCCGCTCTGGGCCCTGGCCTAAAAAGGCTTACGGGGAATGGTTGCGGGCCCCGAGCTTTCACCAGTCCCATATGGTGGTCGACGACTGGTGGACGCCGTGGGGTACTGCCGCCTGGGTTTGTTGGGTCTGCTCGGTCCTAAACCTGCCCTCACGAGACCAAAGGTCTTGGACTCTTCCTCTAGGTCTTTCACCTTTTTTGGAAGGTCCTTTACAAAAAGCAGAATTGGAGGTTCTGAACCCGGTGTTTTGCAAGCCTGCAAACTTAGGGTTGAGGGCAGGCTTGATGATCTCATATTGAGTGGTGCACAGCAGAGCTAATGTATCTTGCTGATTTGTGGAGATGTCCACACCATCAATGGACCGAGCATATGATTTTCTGGAGCTTCAACTCCAGGTTCCTGATGTTCTGCCCCAGATGTCCCCAAATTTGGCTGTTTACAGCTGGTACATGCAATGATGTACAATTTTCTGGGGCTGTATATAGCTCAAAGGGCCTCATTGACCACCCGTTCTTGTAGGGGTTTTGAGGACAGGTGGTCAATGCTGGCTGCAAGTTTTTGGCTCTAAAAGCCGACCCCCTCGTGGAATGACCACGTAGCGGTTGACCACACCCAGCAGCTCTTCCTGATCCTGTACACCCTGCGTACTCCGGAGATCTTCAGCCAAGAACCCATCTTGTTGACCAGCCCAGACCTGGTCGCCAATGCTGCCTTCAAAAGAAGGTGAGGCAATGGCCAGTGCCACAAAGGGCACTGCGGGAGTGCCTGGGCGCTCTGGGCCCTCCCTTGGCGAGTCTGCTGCTGCTCTCTCAGCAGGTCTCGCTGGAGCATTTGCTCCATAAGCCGTTTGGCTTTAGGCGGCTGCCAGTGCCGCTCTGTAGCGGTGTGGCATCTTCATCCGAAACGTCGGACACTACCGCCCGGTTCTGGCTGCAGGTACCTCCAGCTCGCTGCTCAGGCTGCACTAGCGGTGCTGGGCTCGGCTCGGTAGTTGCTGCCGCCTCTTGCCCCCCCTCCAAAGAACGTTCCTCAACGGAAGACGAACGGGGGCGAGCTGAAATTTCTTTCCTCTGGTCTTGCTCATCTTGTGTACCTAAAGCAGACCAGAGAAAATACTCACGGCCACGGTAGACTTACCTGTCGGCCCGACTTTTTAGTTTGTAGCGGGAGCACCTTGAACTCCCGTTCGTCGCGGGTGCACTGCGTGAACGCTAATGTCGCGCATGCGTGCTGGACGGGGTCTTCACGTAGTCACTCACGTGACTCCGAAATAAAATCATGAGGGAAAAGTAAGGGCAAATGCACAGAATCTTTTCACCCTGAGTAGGGGAATCAACAGGAGGACATGGGTTTAAGGTAAGAGCGGAAAGATTTAATCGGAACCAGAGGGGCAACCTTATCACACAGAAGGTGGTTGGTACATTGAACAAGCTGCCAGAGGCGGTCGTTGGGGCAGGTACTATAATAATCTATATACTAAAACTCTTGTTTGTTCACTTGTTCCTGAACTCCAGGCACAACGGTACATGATAGCACGACATTTTAGGCCCACCTTACTCACCGTCGTCCTGTGGTCCTATGAAAGACGTTTCATTGAAACCGGTGTTATATTTTTGAAGTTATTCACGTTTTAAAGTTAAAAAACCTGCGCATGCGCAGTTGGGGCTCCGTTGATCTGGTACTTACTTAAGATGGCCGCTGCATCCGCGCGTGCGCAGAACAAACGTGTCCGCGCCTGCGCAGTTGGGGCTCATTGAGCAGCTCGGCCGTCTGTCTCTTGGGGGCGGAAGACCCAGGCCTGGTGCTGGGGGAAGCAGCTAGAGCCTGGGCCTGGGCCTGGGCCTGGGCCTGGACGTGACCGGGTAACCGTGAGCCTGAGGTGGGGCAAGGGGAAAGGTGGAGCAGCAGCAGTGGCGATGACGCCAGGCGGTGGTGGAGGTGGAGGCTGCGGCCTGGGCCTGGTGCAGGGCCTGCCCTTGGCTCCCCCATCCCCCTCCTCCCCCCGGCCGGCTCAGCACCTTCCCCACGCTGCCCAGAGTCCAGCAGCTCAGCAACAGTGGGAGAGCCGCCGCCATCTACCACTGAACATCCCCGCACTGGGACGGGACAAGAGTCTTCCCTCCCCCCCCCACCCCCCACCCCCACCCCCCCCTCTAACCCTGCTCCACAAATGGCAGCCGCCCGGGCCGGGTGGCAGGATGCTATGGCAAACGCGGGTTGCTCCCGGTAGGGAGGGGGGTAGGGAGGGGGTAGGGAGGGGGGAGGGTGGGGGGAGGGTGGGGGGGTTGGAAGTAGGAAGGGGGAAGGGGAGGGAGGAGGGGGGGTGGAGGAGGGAGGGAGTGAGGGAGGGGGGGGTTGGGGGGTGGGGGAGGGAACGGGGTAGAGGAGGGTAGGGGGGGCGGAGGTGAGAGGGAGGAGGGAGAGGGGGAGGGAGGGGAGGGAGGGGGTGGGAGGGGGAAGTGGAGGGAGGGGCTAGGAGGGGAGGGAGGGGGGAGGAGGAGCTGGAGGGGGAGGGGGGGATGGGGAGGAGGGGGGTGGGAGGTGGGAAGGAGGGGCATGGAGGGAGGGGGTCAAGTCAAGTCAATTCAAGTCAATTTTATTTGTATAGCACTTTTAAAAACAAACCACGTTGACCAAAGTGCTGTACATCAGTTCAGGTACTAAGAAACGAACATACAATGGCACACAAACATAACAGCACATACATAAACAGTTCACAGCGCCCCCTCAGAGGGCCTCAAACGCTAGGGAGTAGAGATAGGTTTTGAGCCTGGACTTAAAGTAGTCGATGGAGGGGGGCAGTTCTGATGGGGAGAGGGATGCTGTTCCACATTCTAGGAGCTGCAACCACAAAAGCACGGTCATCCCTGAGCTTAGCCTAGACCGCGGGATAGTGAGTAGCCCCAAATCGGCCGACCTGAGGGACCTGGAGATAGAGTGGTGGGTTAGAATATTTTTGATATAGGGGGGGGCAAGCCCGTTTAAGGCTTTGTATGTGAATAGGGGGGAGGAGTGGAGGGAGAGGGGAGGGGAAGTGGGGGGAGGGGAGGGGGGAGTGGGGGAGGAGAGGGTGCTACACCAATGCAGAGCAACCCTAGGGGGGGGAGGGTGACGGGGATGGGGAGAGGGGGGGTAGGGGAGGGGGGGAGGAAGTGCGGGGGGGGGGGGAGGTGGAGGGAGTGCGGGGGGAGGGGGAGGGGGAGGGAGGGGGAGGGGGCAAGCGGGGAGGAAGGGGGGTGGGGGCGATGGGGTGGGAGGTGGAGGGGGAGGGGGAGGGGTGAGGGGGAGGGAGGGGGGGAGGGAGGCAGGGGGGAGTGGATGGGGGAGAGGGGAGGGGGGAGTGGGGGAGGAGAGGGTGCTGGACCAATGCAGGAGTGGTTTGGGGCCAACGGGTCCACTTGGTCTAGTAGCATTTAAAAGGCATTTTGACAGGCACATGGATAGGAAAGGTTTAGGAGGATATAGGCGGATCATGGGCAAATGGGACAAGTATAGATGGAACATATTGGTCGGCGTGGGCAAGTTGGGCCAACGGGCCTGTTTCCAAGCTGTGTGACTCTATGACTATGGCTTCAGAGGTCGGAAAAGCTGGCTCTCTAATAACATCCTCATAGAAAATGGTGACGATCTTGCTAACAATGTCCATTGAGGATGGATTAGTAGAAACAAAAATTGAAAAGAAGAGAGGATTTTGACACCAATTTGTCAGACACTATTGAAGGTGCAGAATTGACTATCTCTGAATCAATAAGCGAAAATCCATATTTCATCAGTACAACACAAGGAGTGGGAGATGGATACAAATTCTCCGTGGCAAGGGCAAATTACCCCATTAGCTAAATTCTGGCTGAAGATAGTGGGGTCTCTCTATGTGACTGATAACAAAATAAGCTGAAAGGAGTGCAGGAGATGCTGACAGAGAAGGCAAAAGCAATCTGATGACATTCAGAACTGCTCCACAGGTAAAAGTTATTAAAGGGAGAAAAAACTGTTTCATGTTACAATTCGTAAGCTTTATCAGAAATGCAATTTAGGCAGAAGCTATAAATAGCGTGGGGATAACTATGCCGATAAAAGTTGGACAAATTTAAACAGAGAGTTTGCAGTTTGATCCTCAAAGTTAAATAACAGTACAGACCACGGATTAATGAAGTATTTTCAAGTCTTATATGCAACAGTTCCAGAGTATTGCAAATAACACACAATAAATAAATAATATTCATGTTCAGTTAATGTTAATGTTCAGTTTGAACATGTTCCTGCCTTACAATGTCCCGAGTGTGGAGGATAGTGCTAATGTACTGGGTGATCGATGGTCGGTGCAGACCTGGTGGGCCGAAGAGCCTGTTTCCACGTTGTATCTCCAAAGTACAGTCCAAAGTAAATTATGAGTACTTCCAGAGGCAGGCTGTTGATCATTTTACTGTCAATGTTCTGAATCTGTCTTGCAGTCCAAGTCTTTAATGTTGAAGACTTTTCGTAACTCTCTTACGTTGAATATTAAATTCTCTAATCTCAGGTAACTAACTGCCTCCCCCCTCACCAGCACCCTTCTCCCCCACCTTCCCACCCCCCACCCCCCATACCCTCTTCCCTGTGCCCCACCTGACTCACACACTTTTCTCCTCTTGCCCTTCCCCTTCCAACTATATTCCTCCTTTTGACTTTGCGATTCGGACTTCTATCCTTGTCTCACGCCTTTTGTCTTTTCATCTCTGGCCCTTGTCCATCAAAGAACATAGAACAGTGCAGCACAACAATGCTTGTGCTGAACATGATGCTGTTAAACTGATCTCACCTGTCTTCATGTGATCCATATTCCCCCATTCACTGCACTTCCATGTGCCCATCTGAAAGCCTCTTAATTGCCACCATCGTACTTGCTTCCACCACCAACCC